>NW_017670457.1:121281-136940 GCF_001879085.1 Nicotiana attenuata
TATATATATATTCACATTTGGGATGGAGTTCCTTGAGCATGGAGTTGCCCTATACATTTATATTTGGGGATGGAGTTCCCTGGGCTGGATTGTCCCTATACAGTACTGAGCGGATGAATGTCAGCTATTATGTATATATATTTGGGATGGATCTTCGCTGGGCTGGATTGGCCATTTATAGTACCGAGTGACTGTGCGCGAGCTGTCATTTAAATTTGGGATGGATCTTCCTTATACAATGCCGAGTGACTGAGTGTGCTGAATAGTGAGCGTGATGGGTAGAAATGCGAGACAGTGAGATTGAGTACTCTGAGAGTGTGAGTACATGAGTTCATCACTATGCTGCATTGCATTAGACATGCATACTTGATATGTAGGCATAGAGAAGCCTTTTTCCTCATGCCATCTGATAATGAAATTTCTTATCTGTTATTAAAGGTTTGTAGAAAAATCATAGATTTCAGACTTGCTCATATCTTCGGTGAGTTCGGCAAAAGATTTGAGTTTTACCATTATAATTGAAAATAAAATGTTTATTTTCCGGAATTGTAAATGGGCTGAGCATTTTATCATTGAGTTATTACCTGTGGTGCTTTAATTATATTATCATGGATGGTTACTGGCTATTGGTATGGACTCTAACCTTTGTACAAGCTCGTCACTACTTTTAACCTAATGATAGTTTTGTTACTTATTGAGTACATGGGGTCGATTGTACTCATACTACACTTCTGCACCCTGCGCACATATTTTGGATGCTGATGTTGCTATCTATGGCAGGAGCTGGCATTGGAGATGTACTTGCGTTCCAGTCATAGCTGCCTCTTGATCTTGGTAGCTTTAGATTTAAAAATTTGTTCATTTACTTTTAAATAGATGATGTATTTTATTTCACACCAGCTTTGTAAATTCTAAATCTTAGAAGCTCATGATTTATACCACCAGTCCTTGGGGAGTGTATTAGAGACAGTTAGATATTAATTGAATCGGATTGTTGTTATTTGGCTTACCTAGCAGGTGAGGTTAGGTGCCATCACGGCTAGTTGGATTTTAGGTCATGATAAGTTAGTATCAGAGCTCTAGGTTTATAGGTTCTACAAGTGTCTAGTAGAGTCTTGCGGATCGGTATGGTGATGTCCATACTTATCTTCGAGAGGCCACAAGGCATTTAGGATAAACTTCCGATCTTTCTTTCCTTATCTTGCGACATTGATTCAACTTGAAGCGGACCTCTTTTAATTTCTTCCACTTACCCGTATACGTATGTGAACGTTCGATATTAGCTGTGCATTGATGGCTTGTGATTCTATGAACGAGGTACGAGATGTGTTTTCTATGTTTTGGTGATGGGCTAGTCTGGAGGACTTGAGGCCACATTTAGACCATAGCTTAGGCTCGGTAGTTTCAATTGTGTGAACTTGTACAATTGTTATGTCCGGTAGTATCCCTATGAGTAGAATTTATGGCTCGATGAGCGGTTTAATGGCTATATGATGAGTATGATGTAACTGCGCAATGTGCTCAAATGGTTTGAATGTGACAAATAAAGTTTACTTGTGACCGAAGAGTTTGCTATTGGGTACTTGATCTCTGTCTTGATGTGATGACCCAAAAGGTCATCACTTGCTTTTAAATTTAATTCTGTGTTTTCGAGGCCTTGAAAACCTCTTATATCTTCACCTCGATTTGCGTGCGCAGTCCGGGCGTGTAGCCGGAAAGCTTAAATGAGAAAATCTATGAAAAATGATAAATTTTGACTATAAAATGAATTAATTTGACTTCGGTCAACATTTTTGGTCTCGATTTCTATTGCGACAGAGGGAGGTATCATAATAGAGTCAAAATCACGATTAGAGTCAGTCCGTAAACGGATCCGGACCCGTGATTTGATGGTCCTGGAGGGTCCGTAGGAAAATATGGGACTTGAGCGTATGCCCGGAATCGAATTCCGAGGTCCCAAGCCCGAAAAATGAATTTTTAAAGAAAATTGTTTTCTGAAATTGGTTAAAGGATTTTGAAATGAAACTTGATTAGAACATGATGGTATCGGGCCCGTATTTTGGTTCCGGCGCCCGGTACAGGTCTTATATATGATTTAAGATGATTATGTGAAATTTGGTGAGAAACGGATGTCATTTGACGTGATTCGGACCTAAATTGCAAAAATTGATGTTTTAAGAAGTTTGAAGGAATTCATTGATTTTGAGGTTTAATTCGTTGTTTGAGAGGTTATTTTGGCGATTTGATCGCACGGATAAGTTCATATGATGTTTTTGGGTTAGTACGCATGTTTGGTTTGGAGCCTTGAGGGTTCGGGTGAGTTTCGGGTAGGTTCCGGGGTGTTTAAACTTAGAAAAAATGCTGCTGTTGCACCGGTTCTGGTGTAACCGCACCTGCGGTTCTTGGGCCGCAAATGCGGACTCGCAGGTGCGCACAGCGGGTCGCAGGTGCGGTCTAGTCTCGCAGATGCGGACAATTTTTCGCAGATGCGGTTCCGCAGGAGCGGGCCCTTTTCTCGCAGGTGCGGCCCTAGCGGGGCCTAGCCATTTCCGCAGAAGCGCCCATTTTTCCGCACGTGCAGTTGTGCAGATGCGACCCACGAGCCGCAGATGTGGAAGTCGGGCAGTGAGTCTTTTTAAAAAAACATTACTTCAACGATTTTCTTTCAAACTTTCACCAAAAATAGAAGAACTAGGGCAATTTTCTCAAGAGATTTTTTTCCCAAATCACAAGTAAGTATTTATTAACTGATTTCTTTCAACTATCTAATGTTTTTCATCAACTTTTATCAATAATTCTAGGGTTTTAAAGGTAGAAAATTGGGGAATAGGATAGAGTTAGGGCTTTTTGATTATTTGGGAATTTGACCTCGTTTTGGGGTCAGATTTCAAAACAAATGATATATTCGGGCTTGTGGGTGAATGAGTGATCAGGTTTTGGTCCGAACCTCGTGTTTTGACCAAGCGGGCCCGGGGTCAATTTTTGGGTTTTTGGAAAGAATGATTGGAAAGTTATAATTAAGCATTGGAATAGGATTGTTTAACATTTATATATGTTATTAAGTCGATTATGTATAGATACGATTGTGTTGGAGCCAAATTCGAAAGGAAAGGCGGTGTTTGAGGCTTGAGTTGGCTGTGGAAGTTTGAGGTAAGTGTTTGGTCTAACCTTAGCTTGAGGGATTAGGAGTTGTGTCCTATTTGCTAGCTTCTTGTTGAGTACGACGTATAGGCATGGTGACGAGTATCTATACGTTGGTATCGAGCATGACCGTGAGTCTTATATAGTGATTTCCATGATTTCGTTGTATTATTCATGCCTTGGTGTAAATTTCTATTTGTTGTGTAAAGTTGTGAAAAGAATTGTGACCTATGAACATTGAGGAGCGTTGGCTCCAGTTGTATAACGAATTGTGGTAGTATAAGTGATAATTGAACCTCTAGAGCAGTGGCTCGAGTTGTGAAGTAAAAGTGAAAAGAGAAGAGATCATTATGTTGCCCCCTTACCGGGCTTTTGTTGAGTTGTGGGTCCCTTGCATTGTGTTCTTAATTGATATTACGGATACTTAGGTTGATGATTCTTTATGTTAGGTAAGGATTATGGTTATAGCTGAGGTAGTTAGATGTTGGAACAAGTTTGGGTATGGCCAAGGTAGTTAGTTGTTGTAACATGTTTTGTTATAGCTGAGGTAGTTAGATGTTGGAACAAGTTTGGGTATAGCTGAGTAGGAGTTGAGTTAGGATTGGTTATAGCTGATTCTCCCTTGCCGGGATGTTTGTCTTGATATTGTTGTTCCCTTTCGGGGAGTTATTATGTTTCTTTTATTCCTTTGCCGGGATTCCTTGTGATTTTGTGTTGGCTTGTAATGAGAGCGGGTGGTACGCCTACAACGAGATTTAGTGAAATGGGAGCGGGTGGTACGCCTACCACAAGATATAATGAAATGGGAGCGGGTGGTACGCCTACCACAAGATATAATGAAATGGGATCGGGTGGTACGCCTACCACGAAATATAATGAAATGGGATCGGGTGGTACGCCTGCCACGAGATATAATGAAATGGGATCGGGTGGTACGCCTACCACGAGATATAATGAAATGGGAGTGGGTGGTATGCCTACCACAAGATATGAGAAATGGGATCGGGTTGCACGCCTGCAACGAGTTGTGAACCGAGAGTGAAATTTGCCTTTGTTTTCCTTATCCTTGTAAGAAGTTGAATTTTGGTTTCCTGATAATTCTCTTGAGATTCTGTTTTATCTGTTATTCCCCGAAGCATGTCCCCCCCCCCCATCTTTATTCGTTTATTTCTGCTTTACTTTTCGTTGTATATTATACAACTGCACAGGTTTATTTGGTAGTCTGGTCCCAGCCTCGTCACTACTTCGCCAAGGTTAGGCTAGACACTTACCAGCACATGGGGTCGGTTGTGCTGATACTACACTCTGCACTCTTTTGGGCAGAGCCCAGTGTTGTAGACTTTGGACCGCAGTGGGATTGCTGATTCTTGTTCATCAGGCGACCCGAGGTAGTCCTACAGGCGTCCGTAGTCCTTGGCGTCTCCTTCCATCTACTATTCCTGTTTCTTTCATGTATTTCCAGAGACAGTATTGTATTTATTTCTTTCAGACCTTTATTTGTAGTATTCTTAGACCATCTGTGATATTGTGACACCAGTTTTGGGTAGTCGAGGTTCAAACAGTTATATTAGATATTCGTGTTCAGTTAGCTTATGGCTTCTTTCTTCCGCTTATGTTAAATTCCGCTGTTTAAATGTTATTATTATTACTATTAAAATTGCTAATGAATATAAAATGAAAAAAGGGGTAAATTTTGTAATTGGCTTGCCTAGCTCGTACTAGTAGGCGCCATCACGACTCCCGAGGGTGGGAATCCGGGTCCTGACACTTGATTTGACGTATAGTCTCGAGTTCTAAGTGTGTTGAAGGATATCTCACGTGGTGTAATTGTGGAACAAATTAAATTCTCATGTCTTGTCGATGAGTTCAGACTCAGGAAGACTAAGTGACTATTTAGTAATTGGGACTGTAAAAAGGTATAGAAGGATGCCAGTTTGAGGCTAAGCAGGCGAGTTATTCACCTGCGGGGTAATTTACGGATGTGTGATCCTTACAATATTGTGTGGAGAATTTCTTTTCTACCAGCAGGTTATATGTGTTGATATTTGAATTTGAATTGGTTAAGAAAGTTGACCTGATCGTCACGAGAATGAAGGCGAGCTTAGCAAATGAATTGAGGTACTATACGGGTTGTGTTACATGGGCTTGTGAACAATTTGGCTGAATCTCACTGCAGTATTATGGTAGTAATAAAGTATGGGTATTCTGAATTATTGAATGTTTTGATCTATGGCTTTGAGCCAAGTGGGGAGCCTGCTATTGACAATTTAATTTCATGGGTATATGTTAAATTTTAGTTTTGGTTTGAGGCATACTTGTGGATCAGTTATGACTGCAGAGGTTGAGATCAAGGATGACTCGAGCAAGGAAATTCCTTAATACGGGATACATTGCACTTTATGAAAATATGAAAATCATGGAATGATTAAGTTGTTATCTTTGATGGATGTAGTGCGCATGGAGTATGAATTCGATTGGTGGTGTTAAGGCATGGTTACTTCTTTGAGTGTTGTTGTGCTAATGGGGCATGTACTTTCGGCCGTCTGGGCAGTGTAATTGAGATTTGAGCAAAGTGGGTGACTCTCGGAAGGCTCTAATGGGGTTTGAGATTATATGTAGCAATAGAGAATTTTTCCGAACTTGTATATGGATAGAATCTAAGATTGGCATTTGATGGTGCTGGGACTTGCGATAATTTTGTATGACTATGGATTCTACATTTCAATATAAGATAGGTAAAAAGAACAATTTTAATTTCACATAAGGTCTCTTCAGAGTGGATGTCTCAGTTGTGTTACTTATGGTGTGCTTAAGAAGGAATACAACGGCTTATGGGCCTTAGGGCGGTGTGGTTTTATGTCAGGATGTCTTGTAGTGAGCTTTAGGTAAGGATCGTGGTGTTCCGACAAGGAGAAGTGTCAACTTGAGGGTAATTTAGAAGAAACTCGAAGAAAAATAGGACACGTGGGTATTAGGCTGGACCAGTATGGTAATGGTATGCTCGGTTCTTTTGGTTCTTATGATTAGGTGAGGCTTTACGGGTGTTTTGTGGCAATACTCTCGGATTTGGCGACAAGTGTGGCTTTGTTGAGTTAGAAAGATTCAGTTTTGATGGTTTGGTTGTGGGCAAACGAATTTCAAGTGTTCTTGGTGATTTCTACCATGGTTTGAGCCGGATATTTTCTACCGGTGTTCGGAGCATGTTGCGTATTATGATTTCCTCCTGGATGGGAGCAAATGGAAGGTTTCTACTTAACCAGGTATGTATTTTGCTGATGACTCAGAGTTGATTATGATATTCTCGTACTTTCGTATGGTGGCCTAAAAGAGGCGGTGTCTCATGTAGGATTGAGATTTGCTTGTATAAGGTGATGGTTCAGTTTTGAAGGAATGGTCATGAATCCTTAGACGACATGGGCGGTTTCAGATGAGTAGATGAATGTTATTTCTACTTGGTCATTCCTGAGAAGGGCGCGCATTTCAGAAGGTGCATTGTGTTTTGACTTACGGATGTTCATTGGTATTGTAGTAGTCACCTGAATGATAGACTGTTCATATTCAAATTATTGTTATGTGGCACGGAAGAATTATGGAAGTGTTCCTAGTGGGATGATCGTGCATGAAGGATGTGTTAGTCATTCGAGTGCTGGAGTTGTGATCAGTTACAGTGGTTTATGTGTTCTATTAATTTGGGGATTGGGAGTTCTCAGAAGCAAATTGGTTTGGGGCCGCGGACTGTGAAAATGTGGCCAAGTTAAGTAGATAATAGTACGTGTTATTGTTAAGTCATAGAGGACTTTTTAGAGGGCTATTTATCCATGCCTGGGTTGCGTTTAGCTATAATAAGCATAGAATTGACTGTTAAGCTTTAAGCTATGATGTTTCTCATATCTGTAACATTGCGTGAGCTATTTGAGCCATGTTTGAGGGTACATAGGGGATAAAATCCCCGAACAAACTTGATAAATGTCTCGGTGATTAAAGATTTCCGATTTGAGCCACGGTAGCACACTTTGTACATGCCTACACTTTAGCATGTCATTTATACCAATCTAGGAACATAAGAACTTATCTCACTCATCATATACCTATTTAAATGCTCCCATATGATATGTTGGACTGGAGGCCTGGGACTATACCGGGCGGATTATATTATTAGCACGTGAGTTGTCCGTGCAGATCCATAAATTGATATTATTAGCACGTGCGTTGTCCATGCGTGTTCTAATGTTAGCATGTGAGTTGTCCGTGCAGCATGTGGAATTTGCGTTTCCTTGATCGTTTATCTGATTAATTGTTACCTTCCTCTGCATGCTATGATATCGCCTGATCAAGGCAATTTAAGAAATTTGTGCACATGCACACACAAATGTTCTTCTCACGGAATTTGACGAGTTGGTTTTAAATAATGTTTTGTGCCGGTTTTAAAAAGGCGGGATTACACCAGAATTGCTAGAATAGTTATGTTTGGTGATATAAGGTCATTGGAGCTAGAATGGATACTATGAGGTTTGATTACAGCGTGTTGGAAGAATAATTTAGAATTCAGCTGAAATAATTAGCTAAGGTACTTGTTGAACTAGGGAAAGCTCCATGGCCTGTTGATATGGTAAGTGGTTGTAAGTTCCTGTATGTTTCTTTCATTATTGGTAGTGTAGAAAGGTTTTAGAATGAGGTTATGTGGAATGTGGGGTTTAATACTGGTACTTGGTTCATTTTGAGTAGTTATTGTGATCGGGAATGGTGCTGCGAGTATGCGAGTTATGTGGCATGTTATGTGATTACGTCTTGGGTTATGGTTAAGGCTTAATACAGCTGGTTCAGACTTATACAATGTGTAGATATGAGATTCGTGTCTTGAAAAGAATTTCAGATGTTAGAAATTGGGTTCCAAGGTTTATCGGCCAAGTTTATATTGATGATCTTCATTTATGTTGTGTGGTCAGGCCTATATGGAATAGGGTGATGTAGGATCACCCTCGAGTATATGTGTGGTAAGGTGGGACAATAATTTGAAGGTTTAGGAACAACTCTTGGCACGTTTGAGGACGAACGTATGTTTAAGTTGGGGAGAGTGTAACGACCCAACCGATCGTTTTGAGTTACATTCAGTCCAACTATTGGAAGTCCTGAGTAGCTTCATATGATGTATTAAGACCAGTGTGTACTGTCGGCTTTGGTTTTCAGGTGTTTCGAAAAACGTTCGAAAGAATAAATTTCATGTTAGAAATTTCAGATTTAGAAGTTTGACTGGGAATTGACTTTATTGATATCGGGGCCGGAATTTAATTCTGGATATTGGAGTAGCTCAATTATGTCATTTATGACTTGTTTGCAAAATTTGAAGTCATTCCAAATTGATTTGATACGTTTCGGTACGAGTTTTATAAATCAGAAAGTTTGAAAATTAACAAGTTCGATTCGAAGGGCAATTTGAAATTTCAATGTTGTTTAATGTGATTTGAGTGTGTTCCGGTCATAGCTGCCTCTTGATCTTGGTAGCTTTAGATTTAAAAATCTATTTATGTATTTTCGAACAGATCATGTATTTTATTTCACACTAGCTTTGTAATTTCTGAATCTTAGAAGCTCATAATTTATACTACCAGTCCTTGGGGAGTGTATTAGAGTCAGTTTAATATTAATTGAATTAGATCGTTGTTATTTGGCTTACTTAGCAGCTGTGGTTAGGTGCCATCACGGCTAGTTAGATTTTGGGTCGTGACAAAGGAACATAATTCCAAACGATCCTCATTGGCAACATGATACCTGTCAAAATATTGATTAGCCTGGAGCGTCCAACTCTCTACGTTGATTACGTCAAAATTAGGTAAATCGATTGGAGCTGGTTTGTCGCGTTTGAATGGCAAAAATGGTTGGTGGCCAAGTGGGAAGATTTGGTATTGTGGGTGTTGGGAAGAGTGGAGGTCAGAAAAGATGCGGAATATGGTTGTTGGGAAAAGGTGGGAAAATGGGATGGCAAAGAGTATTGAGCTTGGTAAGAAGCGTGGGGTGGAGGCGTAGAGGAAGAACCTAGGTTTAATATAGTAGGGTTGATGGTGGTCGGCGATGGTTCCGGCGGTGGTGGTCGGAGAGATGCTAGTTGAGAAACAATGTCGTGAAAGACAGTCTGCATCGACTCCATAGTCTTAGTGTGTGAGGCAGAATCAGCTTGGAGCTGCTTGACAGCTTCATCAAGGGATTTCAACCTGGTATTGTGAGCATCGTCACCCATTTGGAGAGGAAGGGTCAATGAAAGCACCAAATGTAAAGATAGAAACTATATTAAGGTTGAAGGAATTTAAAGACCACAAAAGAGGGGTCTGTTCCTCTTCTTTCTGGAAATTCTAAAGGCAAAAAGAAAGGAAAAATTGAGAAAGGGAGGTTCCAGATCTATAATTCTATGAAACAAAAAGATAAGCAACTTTAACCATGGTCTTTTTGAGCTGATTCCTTCCTTATTTATATCATTCAATCTAGGGTTGTCCCTTGTCATCTTCTTTAACGGTTTGGCGGAGATTGATTCTCTTGGGATCTGGGACCACATAGTGGTCAAGGTATTTAGGTGAGCCTTTCTCTCTGTTGCCGCGCCTAGGACCTTGTCGTGTGTCTTGTTGAGTTGTTATAGAAAGCAACAAGATGATTAAAGTTCTAGTAAGGTACAGGACGATAGAAAGCAAGATATTGTTCAAGAATCTACCAATATTCTAGACAAAAAAGTGCAACAAATATTTTAAAAAATCAGCAATACACAGAAGCAACAAACAAATCACAACGCAGGAATGCAAAATGTAAATCAAGAACATTCTGATGAATCCAGCAACGTCCCCTCTGAAATTAATGCCCTTTTAGGACTGAACCTTGTGGTTCATCTGAACGCTGAACCTATCCATCTGCACTCTAATATCAATAAGGGTAGGGAACCACATGGACAAATTATTGAGATAACTTTACCAAATGGTAAAGACGTTATAGCATGGTCACCGGTAAGGCAGAATCAAGACCCTCAAGGAGATGATGATGGCTTCTTCCCAATTATAAAGGGAAGAAGTAGGAGGAAAAAGAATGACAAGAAAATCACCGGAAAGATATCTCCTCTACTAAGAGAGGGATAACAAACTAGCTAACTCTATTTTATTCCATGATTAGAGCAATTTTTTGGAATATTAGGGGAGTTAAATTAAAAAAGGCCATTCGTAGGCTAGAAAATCTCATTACATATCATAGAGTGGAATTAGTTGCTATCTTAGAACCTTTTGTTAGCATAAACAAGATTGAAGGCTATATGAAGTATCTGGGATACCAACATTGCATCTCTAATATTAATGGTAAGATTTGGTATCTTTGGAATGGAAATTTCTACACTTCTATTATTGACAACAAAGATCAACAAATCACCATCAAAATGCAGCATGGTTTGCTGCCACTGATCTCTATATCACTGATGTGTATGCCAAGTGTACATCGACAGAGAGGAAAGAGACTTGGAGTAGTCTCGAATGAGTTTATTCTCAAATTAATGGTCTCTGGTGTATTGGAGGTGACTTCAATGTAATTATGGATCATGCGGAAAAGGTTGGAGGCAAACCATATAGAATGAATAGAAGTTTTGGTTTCAGTAGCTGCATGGACACATGTGAAGTTACAGATTTAGGATTTGTGGGACCTAGCTTCACTTGGTGTAATAATAGAAAATCAAGGAAGAGGATCTGGAAAAGGCTTGATAGAGTCTTTATTAATGACCATTGGGTGAAACTTTTCCCGAGTGATGTGGTTAGACACTTGCCGAGATCTGGTTCGGACCACAGACCACTCCTCATCACTTGCCAGAAAGATCAGCAAAATGGTATTAAATACTTCAGGTTCTTGGATTTTTGGGCAGACCACCCTACCTTTATGCAACTTGTGAATGATGTTTGGAACTCTCATATCAGTGGAAACTCTATGAGGGTGTTCCAACAGAAATTAAAGCTCCTCAGTAAGAAGCTGAGTCTATGGTCCAAAGAGGTAATGGGAAATATTTTTGATCAGGTCAATCAGTGGGAGGCCAGGATGCAGAATCTTGAAGATCTAGATCTGCTTCACAACAGTGAGAAATGTAGAGAAAATTTAAACAAGGGCCAAGCTGAATACAATAAATGGCTTGGAATGCAAGAAGCTTTCTTAAATAAAAAGCTCAAATCAAGTGGACGGAAGAAGGTGACTGCAACCAACAAAATTTTTACTGGGACAAGAGAAGGAGACTTCAGCTTCACAGAATAAAGAATCACAGAGACAAATGGGTTCAAGGTGATAAAAAAATGGCCGAAGCTGCAATTCATCACTTTGAGCATAATTTCAATTTGCAACATCAATTCATGGACCATAACATTTTGGATAACATGAGCTCAAACGGTATTTAGAGGAGATCAGGGAAGCTATATTTAGTATGAGCTCCTCAATTTCAGCTGGCCCTGATAGCTATAACGGTAATTTTTACCACAAATGTTGGGACACCATTAAGGAGGTTGTCAAGAATCTGGTCCAAGATTTTTTCAATGGTAAGAATCTCACTATGTTCTACTCTCATACTTGTCTTGTACTAATCCCAAAAGCTGAATCAACTTCTCATTTTGGTGACCTTAGGCCTATCAGCCTAAGTAACTTTTCCAGTAAGATTATTTCCAAAATACTCTCTAGAAGGCTCAACCATATGCTTGACAAACTCATTTCTCTTAATCAGAGTGGCTTTGTGAAAGGTAAAATGATCACCGAAACTGTTCTTCTAGCCCAGGAGTTGATTTAATGCATATCCCAAACCAATAGAGGTGGTAACATGGTTAAAAAGTTGGATATGGCTAAGGCCTATGACAGGATGTCATGAAATTTCCATATGGCTGTTATGAGAAAATTTGGTTTTTCTGAAGGCTGGATTAATATCATATGGAGGCTAGTCTCAGATGTGTGGTACACTATTATCATCAATGGATAAAGAAAATATTTCTTTACCTCTACTCAAGGACTTAAGAAACGTGATCCTTTATCTCTTTTCCCCTTTATTATAAGGGCAGAAGTCTTAACTAGTCTCTTGAATAAGCTAAATAATAATGATAACTTCACCCACTTCAGCATGAACCCTACTGGACCTACCATCAATCATCTAGCATATGCTGATGATATTGTGATATTCACAGGGGGAAAACAAGTCTATCAATCTTATCATGAAGAGAGTAAGAAAATATGAGAGGGTTTCAGGTAAATAAATTAATAATGACAAAATATTTTCATCACTGCCCCTATAACATCTTTCAGTAGAATCAACAGGATGAGATGGATATCTGGTTTCATGAACAAAGAGTTCCCTCTCAACTATCTGGGATGCCCAATATACTTTGGAAGAAAGAGTCTTAGCTACTTTGATCCCATGGTTGCCAAGATTATCAAGAAGCTAAGTGGATGGAAAGGGAAGATGTTGTCATATGGGGGGAGGCTAGTACTTATAAAAAATATGCTACAATCTCTTCCTACTTATACTCTATCAGCAATGAACCCCCCCCCCCCCAAACGTACTCTGAGGCTTATGGAAAAGCATTTTACTAACTTTCTATGGGGATCAAATGAAGGAAAAGATAATCATCATTGGACTTCATGGACCACACTCTGCGTACCTAAAAATGAAGGTGGACTTAGAATCAGGAACACTACTAGAATTCCGGAAAAAAGCGACCAAACTTTAGCGACCAAAGTTGGTCTGTCAAGAAAAGCGACCAACGTTGCTCTCTAAATTGGAGAAAATAATAAAATAATTATTTTAAATACATTAGCGACCAAGGTTGGTCGCTATTTGGTCAATAATTTCGTCAAAATGTTGACCGGACTGGTCAGACTTGCTTGGTCAAAGAAATACTGAGATTAGCGACCAACATTGGTCGCTATCGGGGGACCCACTTATTAAATTTTAATAATTATAATATTATTTAAAAAAATTATAAAATACAAATAAATATGATTTAAAATTAGCGACCAAAGTTGGTCGCTAATTAAATGGTAAGTAGATAGAGACCAACTTTGGTCGCTAATAAGGGACCTTGTTATAAAATTTTAATAATTATATTATTATTTAAAAAAAATTATAAAATATAAATAAATATAATTCAAAGTTAGCGACCAAAGTATAAGCGTATTAGGTAATATTATATCGAATATGGCTTATATATATGTAATATATATACTTACGCTGTACTATGCACTAAGTATAAGCGTATTAGGTAATATTATATCGAATATGGCTTATATATATGTAATATATATAGTTACGCTGTACTATGCACTAAGTATAAGCGCTAGTTAGTAATATTATATCGAATATGGCTTATATATATGTAATATATATACTTACGCTGTACTATGCACTAAGTATAAGCGTATTAGGTAATATTATATCGAATATGGCTTATATATATGTAATATATATAGTTACGCTGTACCATGCACTAAGTATAAGCGTATTAGGTAATATTATATCGAATATGGCTTATATATATGTAATATATATACTTACGCTGTACTATGCACTAAGTATAAGCGTATTAGGTAATATTATATCGAAAATGGCTTATATATATGGCTTATATATACTTACGCTGTACTATGCACTAAGTATAAGCGTATTAGGTAATATTATATCGAATATGGCTTATATATATGTAATATATATAGATACGATGTACTATGCACAAAGTATAAGCGTATTAGGTAATATTATATCGAATATGGCTTATATATATGTAATATATATAGTTACGCTGTACTATGCACTAAGTATAAGCGTATTAGGTAATATTATATCGAATATGGCTTATATATATGTAATATATATAGTTACGCTGTACTATGCACTAAGTATAAGCGTATTATATCGAATATAGCTTATATATATGTAATATATATAGTTACGCTGTACTATGCACTAAGTATAGGCGTATTAGGTAATATTATATCGAATATGGCTTATATATATGTAATATATATACTTATGCTGTACAATGCACTATGTATAAGCGTATTAGGTAATATTATATCGAATATGGCTTATATATATGTAATATATATACTTACGCTTTACTATGCACTAAGTATAAGCGTATTAGGTAATATTATATCGAAAATGGCTTATATATATGGCTTTTATATATATATATATGTAAGGATTATTATTCTTGTTTTTAACTTTCTTTTATGTGGTATTGATAGATCAAACTTAGATCTATAGATATATGGCTTCTTTTATATATCTTTCTTAAATCTTATACTTTTTTAAGAAGATCTCTTAAGGATGGCACTGTGATCCTTTCGGATCTACACTATAAGCAGTTTTTCTGAGAAAAGTGGATATGATAATTCTCAGGTGGCTTATAGATGGTTATTTATAACCTTTGGGTCATCCTAAATAACAACTTCTTAAGAAATAATTAGGTTTAATTATTATATATAAGAGAAGACATGTATCCATATATTTGATTTTCAGATCTAACTTTTCTACATAATATTGAGTTAAGAACTTGAATATTATCCTTATGGAACCCAATGGTCTCTTGAACCAAGAACATGAAGCATTAAAGTTATCATCGTTAATCTTGTTGTAATTACTTGCAGATCAAAGCCATGTCTTTTTTCCATCCTTTTTCCTCCCCTTCAAAAAACTCCTCTTCTACAACTTCTTCATTTTCCTCCTCATCATCCTCCTCCAATCCAAAACTCAAAGAAGAAATTAGCTTTTCTGATTTGCAGCAATCAATTGATGACTGGAAGATCCCTAAACATCCACAGTCCACAATTTACAAGTCTTCACGATGGCCCTTAACTAGTGATTACCATATTTCTACAATTGAGCAAACCATTCCTCTTGAATCAGATCATGAGGAAATCAAACTTTTAAACACAAAGTCTATAGAAAAATATAGGCGAAAATACAATTATCTCCATTTTGGTTTAGTACAGATTGCAGCTAGACCTCTATCCAGGGAAGGACTAGACACATCTCTACTCCTCTGTCTTAGAGATTCTAGATTTTTAGACTTCAATGATTCCCTCCTAGGAATGGTAGAAACCAGCCTTTGTAGCGGTCCATTTACTTTGATTGTTTTCCTAATTTTACGATGTCTCTTAGAGATAGAAATATTTTAGATTCTTTAACTCTTAATGTTAAAACAACCAATTACAAAAGCAAAATTGGATCCTTACCAGTAGCAATAATTTATAGAATACAGTACAAAGCCATGAGTTCTGCCTTTAGCACTGGAGCCATGAAAACCCTCCATAAAGGAGAAACTGTTCTTTTCAAAACAGATCTACAATGATCTCACCTACCAATACCAAAACCCATTTCTTGGAGCCAAGTTTCTCTACCACAAAACTGGTTACTACAAGATGCCACTCAAGCTGAAAAACCAGAAAATACTACGGTCTCTCAGATCCAACAATATTCTAGCGGATCTGTAGCCATTTCCTTCCAGAGATCATTTAGCCAAAGAGTCTCT
>NW_017670457.1:143375-160327 GCF_001879085.1 Nicotiana attenuata
TATATATATATATAATATTAAATTGAATTAAAAGTAATTTAATTTTTTTTAGATATAGCGACCAATGTTGGTCGCTATTCTGGTCAAACGGTCAGAACTTAGCGACCAATGTTGGTCGCTATTTTGGTTAAAATAGTCAATACATTTTGGCTACCAAAAATAGCGACCAAGGTTGGTCTCTTTCTGTAAATACAATAGCTAAAAAACGGGTTTCCCCTCATATTCTCTTATTTTTTCCCCTTCCGTCTCCCTCCATCGACGCCGCCGTCCCCCTCCACCCTCCACCCGCCGGAGGCAGCAGCAGCTCCACCGCCGGTGTCCTCCACTGTCCAGGTAGGTTTCTCTCTCATTTCCTTATTTTTTTCGAAATACACAGATTTATTTTAATTCTTTGTAGTTTGATTTGTAAAAATTAATTGTTCTTAGCTAAATTAAATCTAGGATAATTATTAGTAGCTAAAATAATTAGTTTTACCTACTAATTTGGGGAAAAATGGGTTGAAGAGAAGAAACCCTAAATTTTTAGGGTTTATGTTAAGTCTTGTTATGGTTGGGTCAAATTAAAATTTAGTTCTTGTGAGGATTAGAATCTAGATCTGATTATCTTGATATTTATTTTATTCCATTGTTTGACTCATGTTTCCTAAATAGAACTTTTCTACTTTATCACAAAATTGAAACACGATGAATAATTTTAATGTGATAATGCAGTAGTATTGCAGTATCAACAAACAAATTGATATTAACACAAAAAAATGAAGGTGCAGACTTAACTTGTAGAAGAACAATTGATATTTCTTTCAGAAAGGGAATGGCCAGTGAGAACAATTGATATTTCGTTTGTTCTTGATTAGATGCAATATGGTAGCCGATCTAATATCCGTTTAATTAAATGATAGATAATTAATAAATTTATCTTTGAAAGTTAGGAGTTATTAATTTGAGAATACACCCCTTATATTTATGTGACGACCCAAAGGGTCATCACTTGTTTTCTCTTTCATTCCGTGCTTCCGAGGCCTCGAAAACCTCATTTATACTTGCCTCGATTTGCGTGCACAGTCCGGGCGCGTAGCGGGAAAGCTTAAATATGAATTCTGTGTAAAAATTGATAAATTTTGATATTAATATGATTAAAGTTGACTTTGGTCAATATTTTGGGTAAACGGACCCGGACCCGTGATTTGGTGGTCCCGGAGGGTCCGTAGAAAAATATGGGACTCGGGCGTATGCCCGGAAGAATTCCGAGGTCCCAAGCCCGAGGGATGAATTTTTGTGTGAAATTGTTTTCTGAAAATTAATTAAGGAAAATGGAAAGGAAATTTGATCAAAAGAATGTGGTATCGGGCTCGTATTTTGGTTCCGACGCCCGGTACAAGTCTTATATATGGTTTAAGTGCTTTCCGTAAAGTTTGGTTGAAAACGGACGTCGTCTGACGTGTTTCGGACTTGAAATGGAAATTTGATGTTTGATGAAAACTTGGAAGAAATTATGAATTTTGAGGTTTAATTCGTTGTATATGATGTTATTTTGGCGATTTGATCGCACGGATAAGTCCGTAGGATGTTTTTGAGGTTGTGTGCATAATTGGTTTGGAGCCCCGAGGGCTTGGGTGAGTCTTGGATAGGCATCGGATTGCATTTCTCATTTTTTGAAAAATCTGGTATGTTGGCTTCTATGATTTTCGCAAATGCGATTGAAGTGTTCGCAAATGCGAAGATTGTTAGATCGCAAATGCGATCCTCTAGTCGCAAATGCGATAGTCCCATTTTCCCTCTGTGTTCGCAAATGCGGGAGAAGGCTCGCAAATGCGAGGTAGTGGTCATCGCAAATGCGATGTAATATTCGCAAATGCGAAACCTGTCAGTTAGACCCGAGTTCGCAAATGCGCAATTCCCAAGCCTGCAGGGTTCGCAATTGCGAACCCAGCTTCGCATTTCCCATATCCGAGGCCCAGCAAATTTTATACTTAGTCGAATTTTTATCACTTTTCACCATTCTTTCAAAACCCAAACACCATAGGCGATTTTTCAAGAACAATCTTCATTCCAAATCATTTGTAAGTCAATTTTTACTCAATTCTTTCAATCTTTAACATCATTTAACATGTTTTCCACTTAAAATCAAGGATTTTCATGGGTGAAATTGGGGTTTTTGGGTAGAACCTAGGTTTTCTATAAATTGGGGATTTGGACCTCAATTTGAGGTCCGATTTTAAAACAAATTACATATTTGAGTTCGTGGGGGAATGGGTAACCGGGTTTTGGTTCGAACCTCGGGTTTGACCGCGTGGGCCCGGGGGCATTTTGGGAATTTTTGAGTAAAACTTTGGGAAATTTGTTTTCATGCATTCAAATTGATTCAATTAGCATTTGTTGATACATTCAAGTAATTTGTGACTAGATTCGAGCGGTTTGGTGGTGAATTCGAGGGGTAAAGCTATACTAGAGGCTTGAGTTGAGTTTGGAGCATTCGAGGTAAGTGTTCGGTTTAACCCTAGCTTGAGGGATTAGGAGTTGAATCATGTTTTCTATGTGTTTCTTGTCGAGTACGACGTATAAGCATGGTGACGAGTATCTATACGTTGGCGTCAAGCATGACCGTGAGTCTGATGTTGTGACTTTCATGGCTTCGTTGTATTATCCATGCTTTGGTATGTATTTCGGTTGTTGTGTAATATTGTGGAAAGAAATGTGATTTATGAACATTGAGGAGCGTCGGCTCCAGTTGTAGAACGAATTGCGAAAGTATAAGTGATAATTGAACCTCTGGAGCATTTGCTCGAAGTTCTGAAGAAAATTGTGAAGTAAAAGCGAGAAAGAGAAGAGATCGTTATGTTGCCCTCTTGGCTGGCTATTGTTGAGTTGTGATTCCTCTGCATTGTGTCCTTAACTGATACTAGGGTCGCTTAGGTTAATGCTTCCTTGTGTTGTGTGATGACTATAGTTATAGCTGAGGTGGTTAAGTGTTGTAATAGGTTAGTTATAGATGAGGTGGTTAAGTGTGCTAATAGGTTAGATATAGCTGAGGTGGTTAAGTGTTGTAAATGGGTTGGTTATAGCTGTGGTAGTTAGACGTTGGAACAAGTTTGGTTATAGTTGTGGTAGTTAGATGTTGGAACTAGTGTCATTATAGTAATTCCCTTGCCGAGATATTTGAGACGATGTTTTGTTCCCTTATCGGGATGTCATTATATTGTTGTTTGTGACGGTATATGAGATAAGAAATTTCTTGGAGCTTCGGCTCAAGTGTTATCGTGAAGTAAGAAATGAAAGAAAGAGAAAGAGTTGATGGTTACTCCCTTGCCGGGACGTGTTATTGGATTTGTTGATATTCTCCCTTGCTGGGATTTAACTGATTACTTGTGTTTCCCTTGCCGGGATTCCTATTACTATTTGTCTATCCCCCGCCCCCATTGTTTGTGATTGTTGATTGGGTGAGGTTGTGTTATTTATATATGGATCGGGTTGCACGCCGCAACAACACTATATATTTGTGGATCGGGTTGCACGTCGCAACAACACTATATATTTGTGGATCGGGTTGCACGCCGCAACAACACTATATATTTGTGGATCGGGTTGCACGCCGCAACAAAACTATATAATTGTGGATCGGGTTGCACGCCGCAACAACACTGTATACTTATGGTTCGGGTTGCACACCGCAACAGTGATGATTGAGGATCGGGTTGCATGCCGCAACAGTATTGTATGTGATCGGATTGGTTTGCGTGCCGCAACAAATTTGCGACGACCCGACCTGTCGTCACGTGAGTTACCGCCCCGTTTTCCCCATGTTATGCTTCTTTAAGTTTCATTATCAGTATTTGATGTGTTAGAGTTGGTTTGGAATGGTTTTGATAAGAAATGAGACACTTAGTCTCTTTTAAGAAGGCTTAAGTTGGAAAAAGTCAATCGGATGATGACTTTTGTGTTAGAGGGCTCAGATTTGAATTCCGATGA
Organism: Nicotiana attenuata; assembly: GCF_001879085.1. Lineage (NCBI taxonomy): Eukaryota > Viridiplantae > Streptophyta > Magnoliopsida > Solanales > Solanaceae > Nicotiana > Nicotiana attenuata. Next base: position 147,342 of record NW_017670457.1, read on the forward strand.
TTTGGTTAGCTTCGGGGGATGATTTGTGACTTAGGAGTGCGATCAGAATTGCTTTTGGAGGTTCGGTGTAGAATTAGGCTTGAATTGGCGAAGTTAGTATTTTGGTGATTCCGGTTGACAGGTGAGATTTTGATCCGAGGATCGGAATGGAATTCCGAGAGTTGCAGTAGCTTCGTTAGGTGATTTGGGATGTGTGTGCAAAATTTCAGGTCATTCGGAGGTGATTTGGTTTGATTTTTGATCGAATGCGTATTTCGGTAGTTTTTGAAAAACTTAGGCTTGAATTCGATGAAAAATGATGGTTTTAGTGTTGTTAGAAGTGTTTTGATGATTGGTGCAAGTTTGAATAAGGTATTGGATCATGTATGTATTCTTAGTTGAGGTCCCGAGGGCCTCGGGGTGATTCGGATGGCTAACGGGAAGTTTTGAACTTAAGAGATTGCAGAACCTGTGCTGCTCCTGGTATTTTCGCTTCTGCGGAATTGGGACCGCAGAAGCGGTACCGCAGAAGCGAGAGGAGAGACGCAAAAGCGGCAGGGACCGCAGGTGCGGAATTGGTGACCGCATCTGCGGAGTCGCAGATGCGACAGGAGGACCGCAGATGCGGTATTTGAGTTCTTATGGGGATCCGCAGATGCGTTAGTTTTCCGCAGAAGCGGGAGTCGCAGGAGCGGTTATTTAACCGCAGAAGCGGATATTTCCGTGGAAGCGGTGCATTGACCGCAAAAGCGGGAGCCGCAGATGCGGCCATGGAGCCGCAGATGCGAAAATAACTGATCAGAATAGTTTTATTTCCCTTCGCGAATTTTTGAAAGGGTTTCATATTTTCACTTCGGGCTTGGAGAATTTGGGCGAGTTGGAGGAGAGAAATCAAGGGACTTCATTGAGGTAAGAATTTCTAAACCTAAAACACGATTTTATGGTGCAAACACATGAAATTAGACTGAAAACTCAAGGATTTAAGGTCAAAAATGGTGGTTTAGGGCTTGAAACATAAGAGAACAAAAATGGGAATTTGAGGGGTCATTTGGACTCCGATTTTGGTGTTCTTTATATGTATAGACTCGCGACGAGATAAGGAATCCGGTGATGTAAAATTTATAATTTTTCGAGAAGTGGGCCCGGGGCTCGGGTTTTGCCAACTTCGTGATTTTCGATGTTTTTTGAGTCTTTTCGATTGGGTTATATTCCCTTAGCATATTGTGACGTATTCGTTGTGGTTTTGGTCAGATTCGACGCGCGAAGAGGTGAATTCGAAAGGCAAAGGCATAGCAAGCTAGGACTTTGGCCGGCTTGAGGTTAGTAATAAATGTAAATGCTGTGTTGAGGGTTTGAAACCCCAAATTTGCACAACGTAGTGCTATGTGAGGTGACTTGAACGCCGGATAACGGGCGTGGGGTAGAGCACCGTCGGGGATTGTGACTTGGTCTGTCCCGCTTAATAAAAGTTAATACCTATTTGTTTGTAGTTTCGTGATATCCTTATAAAAATGGATTAAATTGTTATCATTGGGCCTTGTGCCAACTACTTGAATCCTTCAGGGATTATTTTAATGGTTTCTTACCATATTTATAAATATTAAACTCACTCCTGGTATTTAATACTGTGTTTGAAACATCAGCCTTTTTCTTAAATTAGAAATTAAGTTAATATTTTTAAATAAAGTTTGGGCTGAATATTTTTATACTATTGTGTGATTTTTGGACTAAGTATGGGATCGGGCTGCACGCCGCAGCAGTATTATAATGATATTGATATGAGGCCAAGGGCCTGTTTGATGCCACGAGATGACTTATTGTTGCGCTTGGGCCATAAGGGGCCCCTCCCGGAGTCTGCACACCCCCAGTGAGCGCCGTCGACGTTAAATAAATGGAGCGGGCTGCACGGCCGCAGCGGGGTACTGGAGGTACCAGTTTATGTGTTGCATTGCATACTTGATTGCCATTTATTTATTTATCTGCTGTGATATTCTATAATTGTTTTCATTAGTTTATTGAGTTGATATTATTTAGATTGAGCTGCTGTAATTATAGCTTACTTTGTGCCTGTCCAGGATTTCTTACTCTCAATCCTTATTTATGTTTATTACTTTCTGGGTTGGAAGTACTCACAATACTCCGTGCACCTTGTGTGCAGATTCAGGTGCACCACAAGGTGAGTGAGGACTTGTTTAGCGGAGCAGCATTTATCCGGGAGTATCGTGGTAGCTGCATGGCGTTTGCAGCCTTGATCTCTCCCATCCATTTTATCCTTTTATTCGTATTTTTCCTAGACAGACTTGTGATAGGTGAATATTCCGTTTTAGAGGCTCATGTTCGTGACACCAGATCTGTGGGCTATTTAGTATTTTATCTTGGGATTTTCGAATGTTAGAAATTATTTCAGAGATTCCGCATTTAAATTGCTGTTTTTATTTATTTATTTGTGAATATTCCTTTATCCATCTAGGTTATTTGGTTAAGGTTGTGTAAATGGTCGGGCTTGCCTAGCAGTGTGTTGGGCGCCATCACGACCGGGGTTGGGGCCGTGACAAGGTCGTCATGCTACTTGGATGGTTCCAACAGATCGCGAGAGGATCGGGAGGTTTGTGGATGGTCTTAACTATCATCTCCGTATTCTGATGACTAGAGAGAGAGTACTGGGTGCTACGTTTGAGGAGGTTGTAGACATTGCTCGTGAGATTGAGTCAGTTCGCCGTAGAGAGCGAGAGGAGAGGGAGGCTAAGAGGGCTCGTAGATCGGGCAGTTTCAGTGGTGCTCCTTCGAGGGGTCGTTCCAGCAGGGTAGAGGTCGCTCTTTCAGGCCTGCTCAGTCAGTTCGTCCAGAGTATCGTGGGGGATCATCAGGCTGTGGTCATCATGGGCCCCAGCAGGGTCAGACTTCACTCAGCACCCTTCCAGCTCAGAGTTCATCTCATGCCCCATCAGTTCAGGGTTCTTCTGCGCCGAGTGCATCTGCTAGTCACTCCGGTGCGAGAGGTTTTCATCAGTCCCCATCTTCAGTACCGGGCAGCTGCTATGAGTGGGGAGAGTTGGGTCATTTTAGGAGGTAGTGCCCTCGCCTTCGTGGCAGACAACATCAGCGAGAGGGGTCACGCCTCGACTTCTGCTCCAGTACTTCACCACCCGCCACGTCAGCGTAAGGGTGGAGAGCAGGCAGCCAGGGCCGCCCCAGAGGTGGAGATCGATCAGGCGGTGGCCAGTCTCGTTTCTACGCGATGCCGGGCAGGACAGATGCCATTGCTTCGGACGCTGTCATTACAGGTATTATTTCAGTCTGTCACAGAGACGCCTCGGTATTATTTGATCCCGGTTCTACCTATTCATATGTATCTTCATACTTTGCTCATCATTTGGGTACGACCCGAGGGTGTCTTGCCTTACCTGTTCATGTGTCTACCCCGGTGGGCGACACTATTATTGTGGACCATGTATACCGGTCGTGTTTGGTGACTATTGGGGGTCTGGAGACCCGAGTTGATTTATTGCTACTGAATATGGTAGATTTCGATATTATCCTGGGCATGGACTGGTTATCTCCGTGTCATGCTATTCTAGACTGTTATGCTAAGACAGTCACTTTGGCTATGTCGGGTGTACCGCGGATCGAGTGGCGTGGTGTGACTGACAATATTCCTAGCAGAGTTATTTCTTTCTTGAAGGCCCAACGTATGGTTGAAAAGGGTTGTCTTTCCTATTTGGCGTTTGTGAGAGATGTGGGAGCTGAGACCCCCAGCATTGAGTCGGTTCTCGTTGTGAGGGAGTTTTCCGATGTGTTTCCTGCAGACCTGCCGGGTATGCCGCCGGACAGGGATTGATTTTGGCATTGACCTGGTGCCGGGCACTCAGCCCATTTCTATTCCACCATATCGCATGGCACCAACGGAGTTGAAAGAATTGAAAGAGCAGCTTCAGGAGCTCCTGGATAAGGGGTTCATTCGACCTAGTGTGTCACCTTGGGGTGCACCAGTTCTATTTATGAAGAAGAAGGATGGCACGATGAGAATGTGCATCGATTATAGACAGTTGAACAAGGTAACAATTAAAAACAAGTACCATTTACCTCGCATTGATGATTTATTTGACCAGCTTCAGGGAGCGAGGGTGTTCTCAAAAATTGATCTCCGTTCGGGTTACCACCAATTAAAAATCAGGGACTCAGATATTCATAAGACTGCTTTCAGGACTAGATATGGTCACTATGAATTTCTTGTCATGTCTTTCGGGCTGACCAATGCCCCAGCAGCTTTCATGCACCTGATGAACAGTGTGTTCCGGCCTTACCTGGATTCATTTGTCATAGCATTCATTGATGACATACTAGTATACTCGCGCAGTCGGGAGGAGCACGCGCAGCATTTGAGAGTTGTATTGCAGAGGTTAAGTGAGGAGAGGCTTTATGCAAAGTTATCCAAATGTGAGTTCTGGCTTGGTTCAGTGGCTTTCTTGGGACATGTGGTGTCCAGTGAGGGTATCCAGGTTGACCCAAAGAAGATAGAGGCGGTGCAGAGTTGGCCTAGACCGACCTCAGCCACAGAGATTCGCAGCTTCCTAGGGTTGGCAGGTTACTATCGCCGGTTTGTGCAGGGAATTTCCTCTATTGCATCGCCCTTGACCAAGTTGTCTCAGAAGGGTGTCGCATTTGTATGGTCGGACGAGTGTGAGGAGAGCTTTCAGAAGCTCAAGACAGCTTTGACCACAGCTCCAGTGTTAGTCTTGCCATCAGCTTCAGGATCTTATACGGTATATTGCAATGCTTCGAGAGTTGGGATTGGTTGTGTTTGATGCAGGAGGGTAGAGTTATTGCGTATGCTTTTCGTCAGTTGAAGCCCCATGAGTAGAACTACCCTTTCCACGACTTGGAGCTAGCAGCTATAGTTCATGCACTGAAGATTTGGAGGCATTACTTGTATGGCGTATCCTGTGAGGTATTCACTGATCATCGCAGTCTTCAGCATTTGTTCAAGGAAAAGGATCTTAATTTGAGGCAGCGTAGATGGTTGGAGTTACTTAAGGATTATGACATTACTATCCTGTATCACCCGGGGAAGGCCAATGTAGTGGCTGATGCTTTGAGCCGGAAGTCAGTGAGTATGGGGAGTTTGGCGTACATTCCAGTTGAGGAGAGGCCATTTGCAGTTGATGTTCAGGCCTTGGCCAACCGATTTGTGAGATTAGATATTTCAGAGCCCAGTCGAGTGTTGGCTTGTGTGGTTTCTCGGTCTTCCTTGTATGACCGCATCAGGGAGTGTCAGTATGATGATCCGCATTTGCTTGTCCTTAAGGACAGGGTTCAGCATGATGATGCCAGGGATGTGACCATTGGAGATGATGGTGTGTTGAGGATGCAGGGCCGGATTTGCGTGCCCAATGTGGATGGGCTTCGTGAGTTGATATTGGAGGAGGCCCATAGCTCGCGGTATTCCATCCATCCGGGCGCCGCGAAGATGTATCAGGATCTCAGACAGCACTATTGGTGGCGGAGCATGAAGAGAGATATTGTGGAGTATGTAGCCCGGTGTCTTAATTGTCAGCAAGTGAAATATGAGCATCAGAGACCGGGTGGCTTACATCAGCAAATGGTTATTCCTGAGTGGAAGTGGGAGAGAATCACTATGGATTTTGTTACCGGACTTCCACGAACTCTGAAGAAATTTGATGCTATTTGGGTGATTGTAGACAGACTGACCAAGTTCGCGCACTTCATTCCGGTTTGTACTACCTATTCTTCAGAGCGGCTGGCAGAGATCTATATTCGGGAGATAGTTCGATTGCATGGTGTTCCAGTTTCCATCATATCGGATCGGGGCACTCAATTCACCTCTCAGTTTTGGCAGGCTGTTCAGCGAGAGTTGGGTACTCAGGTGCAGTTGAGCACAGCTTTTCACCCTCAGACGGACGGGCAGTCCGAGCGCACCATTCAGATATTAGAGGATATGTTACGTGCATGTGTTATTGATTTTGGAGGATCATGGGATCGATTTCTACCGCTTGCGGAGTTTGCATACAATAATAGCTATCAGTCCAGCATTCAGATGGCACCGTATGAGGCCTTGTATGGGAGGCGGTGTAGATCTCCAGTTGGTTGGTTCGAGCCTGGGGAGGCTAGGTTGTTGGGGACAGATTTGGTTCAGGATGCATTGGAGAAGGTGAAGGTGATTCAGGAGAGACTCCGTACAGCACAGTCGAGACAGAAGAGCTATGCAGACAGGAAGGTTCGAGATGTATCTTTTATGATTGGTGAGAAGGTCTTGCTAAAGGTTTCACCCACAAAGGGTGTTATGAGATTTGGGAAGAAAGGGAAGCTGAGCCCGCGGTTTATTGGACCTTTTGAGGTACTTAGGAGGATCGGGGAGGTGGCTTATGAGCTTGCCTTGCCGCCTAGCTTGTCGGGCGTGCATCCAGTTTTTCATGTGTCTATGCTCCGGAAGTACATTGGGGACCCGTCCCACGTTTTAGATTTCAGTACAGTTCAGCTGGAGGGTGACTTGACTTATGAGGTAGAGCCAGCAGCCATTTTGGATCGTCAGGTTCGGAAGTTGAGATCAAAGGATGTTGCATCAGTGAAAGTGCAATGGAGAGGTCGGCCCGTGGAAGAGGCTACCTGGGAGACCGAGCAGGAGATGCGGAAAAGATATCCTCACCTATTTGAGGCTTCAGGTATGTTTCTTGACCCGCTCGAGGACGAGCGTTTGTTTAAGTTGGGGAGGATGTGACGACCCGACCCGTCGGCCTTATAAATATTTTCTGTAATATCCTCAGGTATTTCTATTGATAAATTATCAAGGTTCCAATCATGATTACTACAGATGTCTTTAATTTTTAGAGAAAGATCATCGAAAGAGAGAGGACCCTCCACTGTGCTTCTAAGATTTTTAATGTTAGGAATCCAACTTGTATGCCAAATATCCATGTTGGAATTCAGATGGGGTGACCAAATGATACCTCTATTGCAATATTCCCAACCTTTCAAAATGCTCTTCCAGACAAACGAGTGGTGATTTTTGGCTTTGCTAGTACCATAGGAGGTGATAATTAAATTTGCCCACGGAGTAGTTGTGTTAGTAGCAATCTCCAGGCTAAGCTTGTTAGGGTGATGAAATTTTTTGCACTAGCATTTTTTATACCCAGCCCCCCATTGGACTTATGTTGGCAAACTATAGACCATTTGACTAAATGGAGTTTTCTCTTCTCCGTAATAGAAGGTTATTAAAACAATTATAAGGAGCCTGGCCTACAAGCCAAGTTAAAGATTTCAAAAAAAAATAGCAAAGGCAAGAAAGCAAAAGGGAAAAAGAAAAGCATTGTACAGGGAAAGTTAGTTCAAGAAACAACATGTTTAAATTGTTAAAGAAAGCATGAAAATGAGATGCAAAAAGTGTGACACACTGCTCTGAACACAAAAGTGTGCAGTTCCGCCCCCTTTTCCCATGCTGAGTCACAAACAGCGCCTCGAAAAGTACGGACGAGCCACATGCAGGGAAACTTGTACGTGTTGTCCTGGCCGGGGACCTCACTATACTAATATATGTAAGTTCCCGTAATTCAAGTGAGATTGTCATAGTGCAAAAGCAAATGTGATGTGGTATTGATAATAGGCTAGATTCATGTAGTTTAGCGACCATTTACGCCTTAACTTGGATATGCTTCACTGTTATATGAAGATTAACTGACAAAAAATGGCTCTAATTATCAATTTTGTGTTTTGCAGGAGCAAGTCTTGATTATGAGGAAATAGGACAGTGTTTGGAGCTAATTTAAAGCATGGAAAGCCACTCGGAGGTGAATGCGCGGGAAAGAAGAAAGAAAAAAAAAAAGAAGAAAATGCTGATCCCAGGAGCGCGGGCCAAGCGCGGCCGCGCTCGAGCAGTAGAAGCCTGTCAGAATGGAGTCCAATATGCGCGGTCCATGCGCGGCCGCGCTAGTTCTTCGAGGAATTTTAATATCAGGGGTAATTTTGGAAGTTGGTGGGTAATCCCCCTTAACCTATAAGAGGTCCAACTCGCCCAAAAAGAAAAGAAGAAGGTTTTTATAGTTATGTTGAAGGAAAGAAGAGGCAAGAGGCAAGGAGGAAAATTCGGCATCGAGTTCTATCTTTCTTCCTTTTGTATTGATCATTGATTATGAATTTTTCTGTTGTGATTATGAAACAATTATGCGTAGCTAATTATTTAGTCTAGGGTTGATTGAACCAAGTGTTAGATAAAGTTTTGACTCAGTTTTGTTATAATCAAGCCGGGTTTATTATATGATTGTTCAACTATGTTTTGTATGGTGATTAATTGAATGGGCCCTTGATTAATCGTGTCTAATCACCTTGTGTTGCTTGAGAAATAATACTAGGTTAGATTGTTGTTGAATAATACCACTTTTGGGTACTTGAAGAGATTCATTACTTGAATTTAAAAGTGGGATTAGAAATAACGAAACTTTGGTGGGATAATTCAGAGCTGCATAAATTATCAGCTAGAGTAGTTCGAGAGAATGCTCGAGTAAATTATCGTAGTTGATCGAGAGATAATTGCGGTAACCCATAGCTCATAATCCTCATAGAGTGTTACGGCGAGATTATAGCAAAAGAGTTAAGAGTTAATCTAGCAATTGGGAAAATCAATACCCTAGATCTCTCTACCATTGAATTATCTGTAATTTGGAATATTGTTAGTTTTAATATCATTTTACTTTAGTTAAACAAATCCCAATATTTATTGATAAAAATCTTGCATCTGAGAATTGTTTGAGCTTGCACTAGCATCACTAAGAGTTCTAGTAGATAGGTTAGTTCCTTGAGGATTCGACTCCGGACTTGTAAATTGGATTATATTTGCAATGACCGCTTTGTCTTTTATAAGGCATAGCTGGGCGTGATCAAATTTTGGCACCGTTGCCGGGGTGTTATTTATTACAACTTAGAAGTAGTGGTAGAATTATTAGTTTAGATCAATTTTCTACGGTGTTAAATAATTTTCATTGAAATTCTCACGTTTGAACTCTTTTGTGATTCAGGTGTATGCCTAGAAATTCTTCGAGGACTGGTACTTGAAGGACTCTTAGACCCCGAGAAAACATTCAAGGCATTAAACCGTACCAACAAGAAGAACAAACAATCACAACAAACACACCAACTCGCAACTGAAATGGACAACAGGGAAAACATCAATGCAAATAATCGGGCACCTCTTGTGCCAAACGAAGGAGTACCAAACGAAGTGGTGGCACCTCTTGTGCCAGAAGCTGCACTCTATGATTGGGCACTGATCGGGGCCAACCCTGTACTACTATAAAGTAACAAGAGAGGTCGAAGCAGCTTTTATCCGATAAGGTCGGGATCGATTTCCACAGGGAGATAGAAATTAGAATTGAGTTTCTATCTAAGTTAGAATTGCGTAATTGTTCCTAATTACACTTCTAAACATTTTTGGTTTTTTATTTAACTTCTAAATTTATACCACCAATATGCTAAATTGAGCTACGTTAAGCTAAGAAAAGACTATTGAAGTTGTTCTAATTAGTTAAAAGGCACTAGGAGAGTGACTTTCACCTAGGTGGATAATTAACGGGTTCTCATATCTAGGGCTAGGTTGTCATATTTGGGGATTACGATATAACCATTGCACGATTCTACTCACTCTATACCTCTCGGTAGTTCGAGTGATTTTGCCCTAATTGACTTTCTCAAGATCAATTGGGTATGATCATTTGTGCAAGCAATTGAGGTTCAAGTCGGGTATTACGATCTCTCGATTTAACCCTTTAATTGGGGCTATCAATTCTCTTGAGTACGCCCCAATTCCTTGTTGGACTAATTCTAGAGACTTAGGCTCTCTTTCTCAAGAAGAGCCAAAATCAACAAAGCGTAAACTAGTGTTTGCAACCACTAATTCAACAATAAAATCATAAATTAGTCCAAATATCAAACACCCATAGACATTCAAACCTTAAAACACAAGACCCATCAATTACCCACACTAGGGTTGAGCCACAACCCTAGCTGATGGGTCTAGCTACTCATGATAATAGAGAAAAACAAAGAAATAGATGAAAATAAACCCATAAAATTAAATTACTAATTAAAACTTGAAGATTCAATGGTAAAACTAATGTAAAATTACTCCAAATGGCAAGAAAGCACTATTCACGAGCGCAGCTCAGCTGTATATTCTAACTGATAACCTAAAAATGGAAAAAGAAACTATTTATACTAGGCCAAAAATTTTGGACAAAAATACCCCTGCGGGGTTAGTGCGGACCGCACAAAATCGAGTGCGGCCGCACTAAGGCTTTTAGTTGGAATTCTTGCTCTCTGATCATGGCCACCGCGGACCGCACAAAATGCATCGCGGCCGCGGTGGCTCCTGTTGCGGTCCGCACAAAATGGAACGCGGACCGCATTGGCCATAATCCTCCAATTTGACACTCTCTGAAGTTAAGCTCTGCGGACCGCACAGAATCGAGTGCGGCCGCAATGAAGTCAATGCGGACCGCACAGAATGCAGTGTGGCCGCATCACGTGGCTGCCTAGAATTTAGCACTCTCTGAATCTCTTCATTGCGGACCGCACAGAATGGAGTGCGACCGCATTGTTTTTCTGCCTGAGATGAGTACTCTCTGAACCTCTCCTTTGCGAACCGCACAGAATCGAGTGCGGCCGCATTGGTCCTGTTTTCTGAGCTTGAACTTGTTCTTGGTACTTGTGCATGTTTCACTCCTTTTTGAGCTGGTTTTTGACGAATAGTCACCTTGTTGATCAAACCCTGCAATCAAGTACAACACGTAAGCCTTTGGGACTATTTTCTACACATTGCTAATCAAAACTCAAGTAAGAAGGAGTGTAAAATGCATTAAAATCCCTAGTTATCAGGCACAGCCAACAGCTGACAACCTGGCCACCGCCATTGATGTGCCCCAAATACAAGCAGAGACATTCCAGATCACCAACAACATGCTGCATCTTCTGGAGAATAAGGGATTGTTCTCCGGGTCACACATTGAAGACCCTCAACAACACCTGAAAAATTTTTTGTCGATTTGTGTGACCCAAAGGCAGCCAAATGTGACCCCAGAAGCCATCAAGCTGTTACTGTTCCCGTTCTCTGTTACTGGGGAAGCTCAGACTTGGCTGAATTTGCTCCCAATAAATTCCATTGCCACTTGGGAGGAATTATTCAAGCAGTTCCTGAACAAGTTTTACCCGCGCCCAAGAAGACTGCAAGACAGATTGATGATATATTGCAGTACAAGCAGAAGCCCAGTGAGACCTTGCAGGAAACTTGGGAAAGATTCAAAGGGATGCTAGTGAAGTGTCCCCACCATGGTATTCCAGACCAGATGCTCGGCCAGAGATTCTACATGGGGTTAGCAGACAATTTAAAAGCCAATGTAGATGCTTCAGCTGGGGCTGCATTCCTGAGCAAGACATTCACAGAGTGTAAAATCCTTCTTGACAAAATGGCCCAGAATTCAGGGTGGATGACGAGAGGAACGACCCTGGCACCAATAGTGCATTCAGTTCCTCTTGACCCAAATAATTCAAATGCAGAGAACATAGCCACACTCATGACTCAGATGAGTATACTGACAAAGAAGATTGATGAGATGGGTACAAAGCAAGTGCATATCGTTGACACAACACATGGAGGACTGTGTACACCTTGCATTAATCAGTCTTATATGTGTTCATAGTGTGGAGAAGGTGACAACCAATGGTTAAGAGAGGATATGAATTATGTCAACAATTTTGGGGGTCAGAGGCAAGGAGGACAACAATGGGGGCCAGTACCCAACCAGCAGTATAGACCGAACATGCCACAACCTGGAGGTATTCGGCCCCAAGACCAAATGGTGCCATATCAGAGACAACAGGGCTATCAACAGCAGCACTAGCAACAGTTGACATATCAGCCACCTTATTAGCAACAGGACAACAACATGGTAGAAATCAGGTGTATGTTACAACAACTCATTGGAACAAATGGTAAGATGCAGGAAAAGTTGGCAGCGCATGACTCAGCAATTAAGGGTATTGAAACTCAACTGGGGCAGCTGTCCATGGCCTTAAATAACCGCCCCCAGGGAACATTGCCAGCCGACACGAACATTAACCCCAAGGAGCAAAACCCGAATCAGTTGATGGCAGTAAGTATCCGAAATGGGAGAGATTTAGACAGGGAGCAAGAAGTTGCTCAATCCAGAAGAGAGACTACACCAGCCACTCCAATTTCATTAGAGATAGATGAATCAGTAGAACTCACTGAAGTGGTGGTTGAGCAGGCTCAGGTTGATAAGGGTAAGGCTAAAGAAAGTGAACAAGTTTCAGAACATCTGGTACCTCTTGTGCCACAAAATTCCAACAAAGAACAGCCAGCAAACAGTGGACAAAGAGTGATGCCTGCACCATTCCCTGAGAGACTGGCAAAACAAAAGAAAGAAGATCAATACAGGAAATTCATGGAGATGCTTCGTGATAACTAGGGATTCTAGTTCATTTTACACTCCTTCTCACTTGAGTTTTGAGTAAAAATGTATACAAAATAGTCCCAAAGGCTTACATGTCATACTTGTTTGCAGGGTTTGATCAAAAAGGTGACAACTAGTCAAAATCAGCTCAAAAGGAGTGAAACATGCACTAGTACAAGGACAAGTCCAAGCACAGTTGAAACAAGACCCACTACGGACCGCACAAAATGGGGTGCGGCCGCAGTGAGGAGATTCAGAGAGTGCTGATTCCAGAAACCCAAGCAGTGCGGCCGCAAAGCAGTTTGTGCGGATCGCACTGGCCTCACCGCGGCCGCACTCGATATTGTGCGGTCCGCAAAAGAAGGGGTTCAGAGAGTTGGGACTTTGGAGGATTAATGCCATTGCGGTCCGCGATCCTTTTGTCCGGACCGCAGTAGAAGCCACCGTGGCCGCGTGCGATTATGCGTCGCGTGGCCACGTCAGAGACTGCAGATCCAGCCAAAAAGCCTACATTGCGATCGCGATGCATTT
>NW_017670457.1:160344-165440 GCF_001879085.1 Nicotiana attenuata
ACCGCGGTCGATCTGGAGGAAGCCAAGAAATTTAAGGGCTAAAGTGTAAAACGTGGGAAACTTATCCTAACCCTATATAAACTCAACAAACTCGCCCAAGTCAAGGTTAAGCTTGTTTTTAGACTCAACTGGAGGCAAGAATAAGTGTGAGAAGATCAAGACACCATTAGAGTTTTTCATTCTTCGTCTTGTTATCATTATTTTGTGAACTATGAATTATTTTATGTTTTTATCTTCTTTCCCCGTGAGTAGCTAAACATTTAATCTAGGATTGATGGAACCAATTGTTAGATGAAGTTTTGACTCAATTTTGTTATAATCGAGCCGCGGTTATTATATGATTGTTCAACTATATTTTGTATGGTGATTAATTGAATGGTCCCTCGATTAATCGTGTCTAATTGTCTTGTGTTGCTTGAGAAAGAATACTAGGTTAGATTGTTGTTGAACAATACCACTTTTGGGTAATTGAAGAGATTCATTACTTGAATTTAAAAGTGGGGTTAGAAATAACGAAACTTTGGTGGGATAATTCAGAGACTGCATAAATATCAGCTAGAGTAGTTCGAGAGAATGCTCCAGTAAATTATCGTAGTTGATCGAGAGATAATTGCGGTAACCCATAGCTCACAATCCTCATAGAGTTTTACGGCGAGATTATAGCAAAAGAGTTAAGAATTAAGCTAGCAATTGGTGAATCAATACCCTAGATCTTTTTACCATTGAATTATCTTTAATTTAGAATATTGTTAGTTTTAATATCCTTTTACATTAGTTAAACAAATCCCACTGTTTATTGATAAAAATCTTACATCCGGAAATTGTTTGAGCTTGTACTAGCATCGCTAAGAGTTGTAATAGATAGGTTAGTTCCCTGAGGATTCGACCCCGGACTTGTAAACCGGATTATATTTGTAATGACCGTTTTGTCTTTTATAAGGCATAGTTGGGCGTGATCAAATTTTGTCGTTGTTGCCGGGGAGCTAACGGTGTTGTTTATTGCAACTTAGAAGTAGTGCTAGAATTATTAGTTTAGATCAATTTTCTACAGTGTTAAATAATTTTTCATTGAAATTCTCACATTTGAACTCTTGTGTGATTCAGGTGTATGCCTAGAAATTCTTCGAGGACTGGTGAACTGCTTGAAGGACTCTCAGACCCCGAGAAAACATTCAGGGCACTAAACCGTGCCAACAAGAAGAACAAACAATCAACAACAAAACAAACACACCAACTCGCAACTGAAATGGACAACAACAACAGGGAAAACATCAATGTGCCAAACAAAGTAGTGGTGGCACCTCTTGTACCAGAAGCTGCACTTTATGATTGGACACAGCCAACAGCTGACAACCTGGCCACCACCATTGCTGTGCCCCAAATACAAACAGAGACATGCCAGATCACCAGCAACATGCTGCATCTTTTGCAGAATAAGGGACTGTTCTCCGGGTCACACATTGAAGACTCTCAACAACACCTGAAAAATTTTCTGTCAATTTGTGTGACACAAAGGCAGCCAAATGTCACCCCAGAAGCTATCAAGCTGTTACTTTTCCCCTTCTCGGTGACTGGGGAAGCTCAGACTTGGCTAAATTCGCTCCCAATAAATTCCATTGCCGCTTGGGAGGAATTAGTCAAGCAGTTCCTAAACAAGTTTTACCCTCCCAACAAGACTGCAAGACAGATTGATGAGATATTGCAGTTCAAGCAGCAACCCACTGAGACCTTGCAGGAAACTTGGGAAAGATTCAAAGGGATGCTAGTAAAGTGTCCCCACCATGGTATTCCAGACCAGGTGCTCGGCCAGAGATTCTACATGGGATTAGCAGACAATTTAAAGGCCTATGTAGATACTTCAGCTGGGGGTGCATTCCTGAGCAAGACATTCACAGAGTGTAAAATCCTTCTTGACAAGATGGCCCAGAATTCGGGATGGATGACGAGAGGTACGACCCTGTCACCAATAGTGCATTCAGTTCCTCTTGACCCAAATAATTCACATGCAGAGAACATAGCCACACTCATGACTCAGATGAGTACACTAACAAAGAAGATTGATGAGATGGGTACAAAGCAAGTGCATATAGTTGACATAACAAATGGAGGACTGTGTACATCTTGCATTAATCAGTCTTATGTGTGTTCATGGAGTGGAGAAGGTGACAACCAAGGGTTAAGAGAAGACATGAATTATGTCAACAATTTTGGGTGTCAGAGGCAACGAGGACAACAATGGGCACCAGCACCCAACCAGCAGTACAGACCGAACATGCCACAACCTGGAAGTATGCGACCCCAAGGCCAAATGGTGCCATATCAGAGACAACAGGGTTATCAACAGCAGCACCAGCAACAGTTGACGTATCAGCCACCTCATCAGCAACAGGACAGCAACATGGTAGAAATCAGGGTTGACATATCGCCACCTCATCAGCAACAGGACAGCAACATGGTAGAAATCAGGGGTATGCTACAACAACTCATTGGAACAAATGGTAAGATGCAGGAAAAGTTGGCAGCGCATGACTCAGCAATTAAGGGTATTGAAACTCAACTGGGGCAGCTGTCCATGGCCTTAAATAACCGCCCCCAGGAAACATTGCCAGCCGACACGAATATTAACGCCAAGGAGCAAAACCCGAATCGGCTGATGGCAGTAAGTCTCCAAAATGGGAGAGATTTAGACAAGGAGCAAGAAGTTGCTCAATCCAAGAGAGAGACTACACCAGCCACTCCAGTTCCAATAGAGATAGATGAATCAGCAGAACTCACTGAAGTGGTGGTTGAACAGGCTTAGGTTGATAAGGGTAAGGCTAAAGAAAGTGAAAAAGTTGTAGAACAGGTGGTACCTTTTGTGCCACAAAATTCCAACAAAGAACAGCCAGCAAGCAATGGCCATTATCCAACCCATTTAGCCATTTTGCCGCCCTACTTATAGTAAGGAAAACCCAACCTTTGACAATTTAAACATTAGAATTTAGTACTACCTAGCTACAGGCCTATATATTTGCACAGTAACAAACAAATATACTCCAATTTTTCAGGACAAAGACAAAGTGAAAACTTAGATTACGTTCATGAAAAAAGCAATTCATTTGTTTATCACACACAACGAAGGTAAAACAAGTATAGTATTTAGTAACTAAAAACAGCGTACAAAATGTGAATGAACAGGCATTTTGGGGAAGAAAGCAAAGAATAAAAAAGGAAAAATTCATGACGAAAGAGAGAGAAATCTTCACTAACAACCTTGAGACGACAGCGTTGGGCTGACCTACAGGCCCACAGGAGATGAGCCCACCTTCCTTTTTTGTTGGATTCCTCAACAGCTCAACGGAAAACGTCATAGGTGGGGCTCACACATACCCATTGCTTCTAGTGATCAGCCGACACGTAGTGACTATGTGGGCCAGGTTGGTCATTTCGCTATACGTCATCTGATTTTTCACCCAATTATTGTGCCGTAGTTGTTCGAGCCACGTGCCTTCTCTCATACTCATAGAAGAATAATAGTAACATGTTTTAATTAGAGAGCGAAATTATGTGTTTTTATACCTCTCATACTTCTAGAACAAACCGTAGGCACAACCTATATTGATATTTTGTAGAGATTTTTTCATTCCTATATACTATTGAAAACTTTATTACTTTAAATGTTTATGTTTAGTAAATTACCCTTTATTAATTTAAATGTTTATGTTTAGTAAATTACCCTGTCTACACAAGTTTTGTTTACAAAATATATATATTCCACCTTAAAATGCTCCCAATCTATTATTATCACATAGATTTCAATCTGGAAAGACTTACTCTTTTTCTCTCTCTCTCCCACAAATGCGCATAAACAGAGCAGTCAGTTATTTGGCAAACGCGAATAAAACAGATTGAAATCTTATCAGCGATCAATAATTAAAAAAGTTTTTCCCTAAATGGGTAATCTGGTTATAACCAATGACTAAATAAAATCACTGTTGTTCCTATGCAAGATGTGCAAAATGAACAACTCTTCTGCACTGGGATTCTAAGGGCTGTGATTTTTATATAATGTTAAATTTCTCCTACGCGAAATTAAGTGTTTCATGTGACTTGGCAAAGGTATTATGATGATGCATGAAAATTTGTTCTTTGATATTATATGGGGCAATATGCAGGATGCATAAAAGTTACATTTGATTTCTCAAAATATTGAGGAAAACTTCTAGGCAAATTGTAAAAGTGGAAATCATTGTTGTATGAAGCTTGCACCAATCAACATATCAATCAACTATGCGTCGATCCAAATTAATTGTAAAACTTGCATGCGTTGGGAGAAATAAATTAAATTTCAATGGTCTAAAAAGGTACGGGAAATATACTATGTGTTGAATGGCCTAGACTTCTTTGTGTGTTTACTCCACTAAATTTTGGTAAAAAATCTAATTTTGGTGATCCAACCAATTTGAACAGTAGAAGTTTTTCCTAAGAAAAAAATATTTATGTGCAAGTCTTTAAAAATATCCAGCTAAATACAAGTATACAACTACAATATCATACAATTTAAATGTAAATTTTATACAAAATTTGTACAATATGTCTTTTGTATATTATGTATCTGATTTATACATAGTAAAAATAAATTTCATACAACTAATTATATATTATACAATTTATCTACAACTTATCTATAACTTTCACACATTATTTCTACCTAGTTAAATACAACTACAATAACATACAACTTAAATACAAATTTTATACAAAATTTATACAATATGTTTTTTGTATATTTAATATCTGATTTATACATAGTAAAAATAAATTTCATACAACTAATTATATATTATACAATTTATCTACAACTTATCTATAACTTTCACACATTATTTCTACCTAGTTAAATACAACTACAATAACATACAACTTAAATACAAATTTTATACAAAATTTATACAATATGTTTTTTGTATATTTAATATCTGATTTATACATAGTAAAAATAAATTTCATACAACTAATTATATATTATACAATTTATCTACAACTTATCTACAACTTTCACACATTATTTCTACCTAGTTAATTACAACTACAATAACATACAACTTAAATACAAA
>NW_017670457.1:167405-262923 GCF_001879085.1 Nicotiana attenuata
TCTCTCTCCCCTTCTATTCTACTCACGCCCAAACCTAAACCTCACTTACAAATCAAAACTCTCAGCTCCCCTCTTCTCCCCCAAAGAACCCCAGCCCTAATACTCTTAAATTCACGATCCCAGCACACCTAAACCACCCTATTTTCTCCTCTAATTATCACCTTACATCTACTAACCGCAATCCCATCAGGTAAGGTTTTGTTTTTAGGAATATTTGTGTTCTTGGTGATGTAGTAGCTTTTCTTTCTTTTCTTTAGTAGATTTTTTTTGTAGTGTGTTCTTGTATGCTAGCGGGTTTGTTGAAGTTGTTGTAAATGTATTTCTTAAAATATGTGGTGACATTGGCGCAATTGTGGTGGTTTTTGGCTTATAAAGACTCCGGTGAATGGTGCATACAAAGTGTTTGTTAAAATGCCTCAGTGATTTGTTAATGTTAATTGTGACCAATTGGGCGGATGAAGTCTGAGTAACCGCCTTTGGTTCACATCTCTTGTGTTTCACTGATGATGTTCTTGATTTCAGGTACTATGGCACCTTCCAGGAAACGCCGAACCACTGGTGCTTCATCCAGTGGCCAAGCTGGACCCTCCAGGGCGTGCGCTTTAGCTCCTACTCGTCCTTATGATACTAACAGGTTCGTCTCCGCTGCAGCTCAGAACTGTTTTGCTGATAAGGCACCCAAGAAACCAATACCAGAGAGGGGCATGGATATAGGATCGCTCCAATATGGCTGCCCCAACTTGTACAATGAGCTGGTCAGGCGTGGGCTAGAAATTTTCTTTGAAGAACCGGATGATAGGAATTTGATGGTTGTGCGTGAGTTCTATGAAAACGTTAAAGAACATGTGAATGTTGTAGTCATAGTGCGCAAGAAGGCTGTGGATGCCACTGTCGAGGCTATTCGGAGAATATACTGACTGCCCGCACCTGTGGCGGAGATAGAAGACTACTATGAAGCCTATGGTAGAAAATACACTCAATGGGAGTTATTCTTTGAAACAATTTGTGTGCTTGGCAAGGAGATTGTGTGGATAAAATATGGGCGTAAATTCCATTCAGCGGCACTCACCTTTGAAGGGAAGTGCTGGCTGTATGTCATCAACAACCGACTGCTTCCGTCCTCCAAAACCATGGAAGTGAATGCTCCTCGAGCTACCTTGATTTGGTGCCTTATGAATGGTCACTGTGAGCACGTGATTTTTGCCCTATATGAATTACTCCCATAGTTTCAAAACAAAATGATTTCTTTTCATTTTTGCAATTTTGTGGATTTTTGTGGCATTTTTCGTTAATTGTTTGCATTAGTTTGTGCATGTTTATTTTATTTTATTCATGAAAACTACAAAAATATGTTGCATTTGCATTTAGGATTTAATTTGGCATTTTGGAATTAGTTAGTAATTTAGTTGTGTTACAAAAATAGAAAATCACAAAAAATAACTCTTTTGCATTTAGCCTCGAATCTTAGAGTTTTCTCTTAATTTGGTAGTTAATTAGTTGTTGTAAATATTATTTTGAGCATTAATCTAATTTAGTAGGATAATTTTGGTTTAGAATTAATGTAGGTTTTATTTTAATTTGAAAAGAAGGAAAAAAGATTTGAATTTGAAAAGAATTTGAAAGAAAAGTCTGTTTGGGCCATGTTTAATTGAAATTCCTCAGGCCCAAACATCTGGCTCAAAAACCCGTCTATTTTGGCCCAAAATTTGTTGTTTTACCCGGTCCAAGTAGTCAGTCATGGAGACCTTTGAAACGACGCAGTATGGGGGCGATACTACGTCGTTTTGAATTCATTAGTGTTAAATTGATCTCAGCCTTTCATATTTCGTCATCCAATGGTTGTGAAGCTCCCTCTCTTTTTAATTAAAACTGTCCAAAATTCCTCAGAAGACCGGTCAGTTCCCAAACTCACATTCACTTCATCTCTTCAATCTCAAGAACCCTAATCCGCCGCCCTTTCCACTCGCCGGCGGCGCCGCCTTAGATCAGCCTCAAACCACCACCAAAATCCAGCCATGTAACCATCACCCCTCCCTGAGTCCTAATCCACCACCACTCCTCCCCAAATCCCCGCCAAATCGGACCATTTTTGAATCTAAAAATCGAGGGAAAGAAAATCTGTCAAGCTAGTTTTCTATGAACGATTGGGCTTGGAGCTAGTATTGTTCGTGTGTTCTCAAAGAGAACATGCAACTAATACGAGTTTTGGGTCAAATCGGAAGTGCCGGACAAGCTTTTCGAGCCCATTCGCCTCCGACCTTAGGTATTTCTTTGTTCATGTCTTTCCGGATTTTTGTTTCCTTCCATCTTCATTCTTTCATTTTTCTGTTTCTTTTCTCTTTGTTTCTGTTTCTTTTCTCTTCGATCAATAAAATTCGGATAGGCAATAATCTTAGGTTAATCTTGGATTAATTTTGTTTAAAAGGGGTTTAAAATTAGTTCTGTGTGTTTTCGTAATCAGTATTAATTGATCTAGTTTTCTTGGGCCTTCGTTTAAGTACTAATCGTTTGGGTCAGGGTTTTGGGGGTCTCAGAACACTCGTGGGTTGATTAGAGTCCTTGGGCCCTTGGTTTATTTGACTCATCCCAAGAGCAGCCCATTTGTTTGGGCTTTGAGTCATTAGGGTCAATTTGACATGTGATTTTTTCTAAAGTAAACATAGAAGTTTTAAAGGTTAATTTAGGCCTTTGGATGAGGGAATCTTTTAATAACAGAATGGGGAAGCTTCTAGTGGGGGGTCTTAGTGAAATTTTAGATTAGTAGTTGATTAGCTTGGCAAGCAAGTCAGAAGTTTAGGGATTAGGTAGCAAAAATGAGAATTGGAAAGGGACTAAGGGGGTAAATACTAATTTCTGAGGGCTGCCCTATTTGCTTGCCTATAAAGTCACTCTTTCTCGCCTTAGAGGGCAGAGATTTGAAGAGCTAAAAGGAGATAGAAAAATACAGAAATACCAAACGGTTGATTTTTACTATTTCATTGGGTCTCTTCAGTGATTTGTTTTAAATTCTTTTCAAATTCTTAAAAAATCTGGACTCATCTGAGTATAAAATGGGTTGAATCTGGTCGTCAAAGTTGGTTTAATGCTTGCTGGGCTACTGTTTGATTGGAACTGTTTTTGCTGCACCTCATTCTTGGTTGGAGTTGATTTTTATGGTTGTTTTGCTGCTTAACTGCTGCTGATCTCACCATTCCCTTGCTGAAATTCTGTATTTCTTTAGGCTATATCCAGGTATCTACTTTGAGCCTCAATGTTTGAAGTGAACTTGAAGATTGAAATGAAAAGCCGAATTAGAAGCATGGCATCTTTATACTTTATTGATTTAATAGTCTTGCTCTAATTTTACATTTGAAATCTGCTTGTTGTCTTAATGGATCGAATTCTGGTTTAGGTAAATGAGTGCTATTAGCATGTTTGGCATAAGGCTATTATGAAACTTGGGTCACACGTTGGCCATTTGAGTTAGTAGTTAGACTTGGGTATTGTATAATCGAAATTTAGCATGATTCTGAATTATTATGGATGCCCGATTAGCATTAGGTTTAGTCAAATCTGGTTATATGTCATGTTCTCATTATTCTGAGTTTTAATCGAAACTTCTGCCTATATTTAAGTTTAGTCGTCAGATCTCTTTGCTGGGAAATATATTGAGGTTGTTGTCAGCTTATTTCATGCTGAAGTCGAGCTTTGTTTAAGTATAAAGGGCTACAGAGTGAGTTAGAATGGGTATTTGCATGTCAATTCCATCTTTGATTCTGGTACTCATTGCTTGAAGAATGAGTTTGAATTTGATTTCTTTTAAAAATTCAAATAACTAGCATGTTGTCTTGTGTGAACTGAATGGTGTTAGTACTGAAAGGCTTTGGTTTCCATGAGGATTAGTCAAGTCCAGTCGCATTCGAATCCAAAATAGGCATCTGATAAATCTGCAATCAAATAGTTGCACCTGATAGTGTTATAAGGTAGCTTGGTATATTGATTACTGATTGATAGTGAAATCTGTTAGCTTGTGGCTAAACGTGAAAGAATCACTTGCTTTGGGTAAAGACTGGATTTGGAGTCTTGCTTTTCGCTGATGCCCAGTTTTCCCCAAGGATTTGGGCCCATGATTGGGCCTGAATTGGAAATCAGTTGCCTATCTTTGTGTTCACGCATCCGTTCATTCTCGCTACTGACCCACCTTTTAAAAGTAGTTCAATTTTTGGCCCAAAGCTTTGGCAAATTTTCCCCTTTTAATTAATTAGACTTTTCAGATTGAAATCGAGGTGTGCCCTAATGACCAATTGCATATAGAATGGCCCTCACTTTATAATCTAACAACCCCTTAGGTTAGAATAATTCGGGGCATGCCATGCCAAACAAAATGACAATTGCGTGGTCCCCGTATTAGCATTATAACCTAGATATTGAAAATGATTAATCTTCATAGAAAAGCCTTTAGGGCCGTTTTAAAATACTAGTGTGATTGTGTATACGTCCGCGTAACACAATTACGCTTCTAAAAACAAAACCGGAGTATGCGTTTGCGCAACTTCGGCCCAAACTTTCTTAATAATAATAAAGCGTTATTAATCGTGGACACGTTTGCGTGACATGATTTTTGACGCGCCAAACAAACGGGTATACGTACGCGTAACCCGTTTCAAGATAATTCTCTTAATTTAAAAGCGGTAAGAAGCAAAAGCACATAGGTTCTAAAATCAGTAATTAAATAATTTTATAAGCCAGGTATGATCAAAGCGACCGTGCTAGAACCACGGAACCCGGGAGTGCCTAACACCTTCTCCCGGGTTAACAGAATTCCTTACTCGAATTTCTGGTTCGCGGACATAAACAGAGTCAAATCTTTCCCTCGATTCGGGATTCTAAACCGGTGACTTGGGACACCATATATCTCCCAAGTGGCGACTCTGAATTTTTAAAAATAAATCCCATTTCGATTGTCACTTCAAGTTGGAAATAACTCCCTTTATTATACCCTTTCCGGGGGCTGTAGTAAGAAAAAGGAGGTGTGACAACTCTGGCGACTCCGCTGGGGACAAGAACCCAGAATCTTTGGTTCAGGGTTCAAGAATTCGAGCTTGTTTCATGATTTTTACTTGGCTTTATTTATTGTTCATATTACTGTATTTTGTGAATCTTTGTGCTAAAATGCTATCTGTTTATCGCTTTAATATTGTTGAATTGTATATAATTGCCTTCTTACGCCACCCCTCTGAGTCTTCTAAAAATGGTGCATACGTTCGCGTAGCCCGCTTTTTCTGTGGAAATTATACCAGATAGAGCGAGGCTGGGCAAGCGACAAGGCCGGGCAGAGTTTAGTGCTCCCGGTATGTCGCCCCCTCCTCGGCCCCAGTTGTGCGCTCGGGTACCCCAAGTCTAGAACAAAACCCCAGGTTTTTAAACCTAGAAAAACATAGCCTCATGCCGGATCCCTAATAGGAATGTTGTTTGCATCACATCCATTTGACTTAGGGGACTCAACACAGGGGTTGGGTCCATCTAGGACATGTGTACCCAAAATAACAGACCATCATGATGCATTATATGTGCTACGTGGGCATTTGTTTGTTTCGGCTTGCATGCTGACCGGCTAGAAAAGAAAAGGAAAGAGAGGGAAGAATCAAAAAAAAAAAGAGAGAAAAAACAAGAAAAAACCAAGAGTGATGAAAAAAAAAGCCCAGCTCTAAAACCCGATACTTGAAAATACCCCGAAACTCTGCCGAATTTTTCAAAAATAGTTATTTCAAAGTCAAAGTTGGCCGAACTACGCAGGTCTGATTCTCACCGGATGTGGGATACGTAGGCAACCTACATAAGGTCCGGCCTTATTTTTGAAAAAAAAGAAGAAAAAATAAATTAGGGGGTCAAATAAATGTAGTTTGGAAGTTTGGACAAAATAAGCCGATTCAGTGTCGGCAATGTTTTAAACCGTTCTTGCCGAGATAGCCTTAGAGTATTCTTCAGTTGTTGAAGGGCTATCTTCGTAAACGAATGGACAAGGTTGAGAAGTGTCATAAAATAAACCCTCCCCGGCCTCAAAATTCGTATGGAATTGGGAAGGGGCCACATTTGCAAAAATAGCCATTTGGCTAAAATTGGCATATCAAGGAAGGGATTATGGTCTTTTGTTTTAAAATTAGAAACCTGTTTTCAAAAGGGTCCACTGGAGTCAACCCTAACCCTACCCTTCTACAGGAACAAATGAATATTATCCAAGATCCACCAGAAGTGATCAGGGAGCAGGCTCGGGTACATTTGCGCATGTGGTGGAATGATTTAGATCAGGATGGTCAGAAATGGGTGAGAAAGCAGTTGGGCGCTCTTATAGACATCTGGGAAATTAAACCACGGGACGATCTGATCAAGGCTCTGATAACTTTCTAGGACCCCGCCCGTAATGTTTTTCGCTTCTCAGACTTTGAGATTACACCTACTTTGGAGGAGATGGCTGGGTACATTGAGTTTGGACGAGATTTGAGGAAGCAACAACTTATATTTCCAAGGGCTCCGTCGGTACACAAGTTTTTTGACCTCTTTAATATCAGCAAACAGACAAAGAAAGACCGTATAAGCGACGGGTGTTGTGCTTTCCATTTCTTATACTTCAGGTTTGGGCACTCTTCTGGTTTTGAAGCACATGAAAAGGGGTTGAGCAACAAGCAAGATAAGGGTCGTTGGCAGATTCATCGCCAGTTTGCATTTATCGTGGCATTCTTAGGAATTATGGTTTTTCCAAATGAGAAAGGGACAATTGATATTCGTATGGCTAGAATCGCACAGATCCTCACTACCAGGGAAGACCATACACTTGCTCCGTTGGTACTGGCGGATATCTATCGAGCGTTGACTTTATGCAAAGCCGGGGCTCAGTTCTTTGAGGGTTGCAATATCCTCTTACAAATATGGTTGATCGAACATCTTCGCCATCATCCCAGATTCATGAGTTATGGCTCGAGCCCAGATAACTTCATCATCAGTTACGAAGAGAGGGTAAAGGACTACAATGTGCCAGAGGGATTTGAAGCATGGGTGTCTCATTTGAAAGCTCTCAAAGCAAGTCAGGTTGAGTGGTCTATAGGATGGCTCCCAAAGACAGAAGCCATATACATGACTGCTACCAAAGGTTACTTGAGGTTAATGGGTGTAAGAAGTATTCAGCCATATGCACCACAGAGGGTCCTGAGACAGTTGGGAAGGTATCAGATTGTGCCTGAAGATGAAGATTTAAGTACTCAGGTCATAGAGTTGCATCCGGAAGCTGCATTGCCCGAGGCTTTAGTTCAACAGGATTGGAATGGCTGCCGGTATCTAAAAAATGGCACCCAGGTACCAGATGTCGCAAAGGGAGAAGTGGATCCAAACTATGCTGCTTGGTTTGAGAAAAGGTCTTATGTGACGATCCGGAACCCGAACCTGAAAGGCCTGCCAAAAGACCTCACGTTCAAGCTTTTGATGACAAAATCCAAGAAAGATTAGCATGAGGGGAAAAAGGAAAGGCATATCAAGCTGAGATTAAAAGCTGAGAAACATGGAATTCAACAATGGTCTCCAAGCTCAAGAAGCCGAAAGTGAGAGAAGAAAATTGGTCCAAGAGAATGAAGCTCTCAAAGCCCAAATCCGGAATATGAAAGTAGCAATTGAAAACCCGGGCAGGAGTAGAAAAGGCGAAAAGCTCATTTACAATCTTACCCAGAAGGCACTTGATTTCGAGGATGATTTGCAAAAGACTAAAGTGGAGCTAGCAAACGCCCGAGCTAAGTTAGCTAAGGATGCAGGGGAACGACCCAGTCTCATCTGCCAACTGAAGGAGAAATAGGACAAGGGGATGGTAAGTATGAAGAAAAAGGTCAAGATCATTGAAAATGAAATGGCTAAGCAGGAAAGAGATTTCGGGGCCGAAAGGGAGCATTGTTATGCCTTGATAGCACGATTGGAAAGGGATCTGCGACAATTTAAAAAACAGAGCCATGCAGCTGAGCAAACTTTGGAAGCTAGAGCCCGAAAATTGGGTATTTATTGCAAGAGAAGGGTAGGATCCGTGAGAGGGTCAGGGCGATTGCAGAGTACATCGTGGTAAAATGTCAAGCATGTGAAGACATGACCCGCACCGCTTTCTTTGCGGCAGTCATGACATTTGTCCAGCAGGTAATGAGAGATTTGGAAAGGCTCCAAGAGGATCTTACAGACGGGCCCGCAGCAGAACCAAACAACACCCCAAGAGCTCCAGGAGTTTTCAAGGCTTTAATGTATTCCTGATCCTTGTTTGAGTCGGTACTTTCTATTTTGAGTCTGTTAAGTTGTTTTGGAGTCTGTTAGGTCTTTTGAGTTGATGTTTCCATCTTTTTCTAAGTTTGTTAGTTTCTTTTGAGTCTGTGAGTCTTGAGTCATTATAGTCAAAGTGTTTGTTTTTATGAAAAATTGAAAATCCCAAAATATTTTTGTTATTTATTTTTCATTTATATCCCCAAGAACTACGCTTGGTCTGATTCATGCGGGGTCATGATACGTAGGCAATCTCCATAGGATTCGACCATAACCAATAACAAAGAAAAAAAGAAGAGGAAAAGCGAGAGGAAAGACAAGAGGGGAAAAAAAAGGGAGGAAAGCAAGAGAGAAAATGAAAGAAAAGAGAAAAAAATAAGAAACTGAGTGAAGAAATAATGGCAACACAAGAGGGCGGAATGAGAGAACAAAAACAGAGTGAAAGCAAAGGCAAGAATGAAAAGAATGAGAAAAAGAAAAAGAATGGAAAGAAAAGAAACAGAAGTTGCCAGGGAAATAGGGAAAGCCGGGATGACGCAAGCAGCCGAACAAATGCATAATAGAAATGGTTAACTGCTTAGGTGCATTCATTCCCCAAAATGTGCGGTTACCAATCTGTTAAAGCCCTCACCGGTAACAAAGTTGTTGTTGATGTATTGAGTTCAGGCAGGTGGTTAGTTGATTGGCATTCTGGCACCTCACTCCTACAACACCCGGTCGAAAGACAAGCTGAACATGGCCAACCAAGAACTAGAGGCGAGTATTGTCGACCCGTCAAAAGAGGTGGAAGAACTGGATGTTAATGCGATGAAAGAAGAGATGTATAAGCTGAAGCAGGAAATGGCTGAAATGTACCAGGCCTGGGCAAAGGGGCATCCACCACCGGCTTATCCCGCCAACCCTGCTTATATCCCACCATTGGCTCAACCTCAGGACCCTCCTACTGTGAATTCATCCCCGGCCTTTCCCACCTACCAACAATGCTATGACACTACCTCCCAAACACCACCACCTCCACCACCCAAACAAGTCCCATACCTTCCTCCACCAATCACTCCTGTTTTTGTGGCACCTCCACCCGCTGCATTATATAGATCTTCCAGTGAGCCTCTATTCCAGACTCACGACAACCACTATTATCCCCCAGAACCTACCTTTAAAGCACCAAAACCATGTTCTTACACTCCTCATTTGGATCTCTCGGCAAAAACTGAGAAGCCTCCCAAGAATCCTGAGCAGGAGGATATGATTAGGAAAGTCAAGAGCTTAGAGCAATCCTTCAGGAATATGCAGGGGCTCGGTGGACAAGTAAGCGTGGCATATAAAGACCTGTGTCTGTTCCCAGATGTCCAATTACCAGAGGGGTTCAAGTTGCCCAAGTTTGATTTATATGACGGGCATGGTGATCCAGTGGCGCACCTGAGAGGTTTTTGTAGCAAGATGAGAGGGGCAGGTGGAAGAGATGAATTACTGATGGCGTATTTTAGTCAAAGTTTAAGTGGCTCAGCTTTGGAATGGTACACCCGACAAGATTATGGTCGGTGGTACACTTGGGACGATCTGGCCCAAGCATTTGCCTGCCATTTTCAGTACAATCTTGAAATTGTCCCAGACCGTCTGCCGTTGACGAAGGTCGAGAAGAAGCCTGGGGAGAGTTTCAGAGAATACGGCTTCTGTTGGAGAGAGCAAGCAGCGAGGGTTGACCCTCCTATGAAAGAGAGTGAAATGGTTTATTATTTCTTGCAGTCCTTAGAGCCCACTTATTTCGGTCACTTGGTGTCAGCGGTAGGGAAATTCTTCAACGAAGTGGTAAAAATGGGAAGCATGGTAGAAGAAGGACTCAAGTCTAACAAAATAATGAGTTATTCAGCAATTGAGGCGACCTCCCAGGCTATTCAAAACGGCACTGGAGGAGTATTGGGAAAGAAGAAGAAAGAGGACGTTGCAGTAATTGAGTCAAGAGCTTGGGCTCACCCCCAAACTTACCCCACACTCCATATAGCCCACCACAACACTTCTACCCATCTCCAGATCCCCACTTCTCTGTCCATCATGCTCAGACATACACTCAACCTCCTACCCACGCAGAATGGCGTGCGCCAACCCCACAGAATACTTACCCACCTCCCCAAAATACCTATCCACCACCAAGAGCCCACAGAAATCCCCCTGCGGCAGGTTTCCGACCAAACCAAAACTTCAAGTGTGAGAGGGTGCAGAAGCAGAAGACTTTCACTCCATTGGGAGAATCATATACCAGCCTATTCCATAGGCTGAGACAGTTGGGTATGTTGAATCCGATTGAGCCTAAGTTACCGAATCCCCTTCTGAGAAATCTTGACCACTCGGTGAGTTGTGAATATTGTTCAGGGGCCCCGGGGAACGACACAGAGAAGTGCTGGAAATTGAAAACAGCTATTCAAGAGCTCATTAATACCCGTCGAATCGAGGTTCAAGCCCCGGAGACGCCCAACATCAACCTGAATCCACTCCCGGCCCATCATGAGACCAATATGATTGAGATAGTACAAAAAGGAGAGGAGCCTAAAAAGCCCTCGCAGACTATAATGATGATCAGATCCAGTGAAGTCAGGCCAAGTGAGAAGTCAACTAGTGGGAAGTCGTTGATCAAGTTGAAAGAGACAGATAGTAAACCAGTTGTGGTGGTTCAGAAGGAGTCCTCGAGCAAGGTTGCAGTGAAACAAGAAAAAGCAAAGGTGGTAGTGCCAGGGGCAGCCAACAAGCCCGTCGTAGTTGTGGAAGGCGCTCGCACAGAGCCTGTTATTATCAAACCAGTGACTCAGCTAACAATAGTCAACAGCAAGGCCGTCCCTTGGAATTATGGCCGAATGACAGTTCTTTACAGAGGGAAAGAGGTTGAAGAGGATGTCTGTGAGACCCATGGTCTGACCCGCTCGGGGAGATGCTTTGCCCCCGAGGAGCTAAGAAAAGCCAAAACCGCCAAAGATAACCCAGTGTTAGTGAAGAAAGCTGTAACCGAAGAAGAAGCAGAGGAGTTATTGAGGAAGATGAAAATGCAGGACTATTCTATTGTAGAGCAGTTGAGGAATACCCCTGCCCAAATTTCATTGCTTTGATTGTTAATCCATTCGGACGAGCACCGCCGGGCGTTGATAAAAATCTTGAATGAGGCCCACGTTCCGGACAAGATCTCTGTAAACCATCTGGAAAAGATAGCAAACAAGATTTTTGAGGTAAATAGAGTCACTTTTTCTGATGATGAATTGCCCATGGAGGGTACCGAGCATAACAGAGCCTTTTACCTTACGGTAAAGTGTGAAGATTCCATGGTTACCCGGGTACTAATTGATAATGGGTCCAGCGCCAACATTTGCCCTCTCTCCACCCTAGACAAATTGAAAGTGGAAAATGAAAGAATTCACAAGAACAGTATTTGCGTTCGGGGGTTCGACGGTGGAGGGAAAGATTCAGTCGGAGACATAGTGCTGGAGTTGACAATAGGGGCAGTCGAATTTACTATGGAAATCCAGGTGCTCGATGTGGTGGTTTCTTACAATCTTTTGCTAGGCCAACCCTGGATTCATGCAGCCAAGGCAGTGCCATCTACCCAACACCAGATGGTTAAATTTGAATGGGACAGACAGGAAATTGTAGTGCACGGCGAGGATGGTTTGTGTGCCCAGAATGATGCCATTATACCCTTCATCGAAGTTGAAGACGACAAGGGGCCGTGGGTCTACCAGGTTTTTGATGCAGTATCAGTTGAAAAGATCCCAGAAGGGGAGTGTGTTCCAGTTCCGAAAGTCGCAGCCGCATCAGTCATGGTAGCTTCTGAGATGTTGAAGAATGGCTTCGTACCTGGCAAGGGTTTGGGTGCGTCTCTGCAAGGTATCGTGCAGCCGATGTCTCTTCCCAAAACTTGGATACTTTTGGTTTGGGGTTCAAGCCTACAACTGCAGACATAAGGCGAGCTAGAAAGTTGAAAAAGAAAGCATGGGTTCTTCCAAAGCCTGTCCCCCGTCTCTCCCGTTCCTTTGTCAGGCCTGGTACTAAGAAGCGTCCAGCAACAACAATGACCGGTTCTGTGGTTGGTCCTGATAAGGAGTTGCTTGAAAGGTTTGAAAATCTGTTCGACGAGGTGAATATGGTGGAAGCTGGAGAGGGATCGAGTAAGGCGGATGTGCAATTCGTGGGGCCCAGTGCAAATATCAACAATTGGGAAGCTATTCCTCTTCCTATTCGGAGGGAGTCTTGGTAGTCGGCTTTGATTTTTCTTTCAGTTTAATCTGGATTATTTCTAGGGTTGTAATTCAGATTCTATGTTCCGTCCGTTTGGATGAGTTAAACCTTGTTATCTTTAAGTTTCAATAAAATGCAATTTCCCTTCTTTTTATTCCTGATAGTTTTCATTTTTGTTTTCTTCTCTTTCTTGTACAGTCCTTTTTATGCTGGTTTCAGTGACGTGACATGCATGAGGAATCTCCAGCCCAGTCCTAAAAGCCAATCTAATTCTGAAATAGTAATACAAGAAAATGAGTGTGATGATGAATTGGAATATGATGATGACGAGTGGGTCAAAACCCGCCTGGAACAATTCAGTTTGATCGATGAGAAAAGATTGGCAGCAGTATGTCATGGTCAACTGTATCAACAGAGAATGGCAAGAGCATATAATAAGAAGGTGCTCCCACGAAAGTTCGAAGTGGGTCAGCAAGTGTTGAGACGTATTCTTCCCCATCAGGCTGAGGCCAAGGCAAGTTCGCCCCAAATTGGCAGGGGCCGCTCATCGTGACGAGAGTGTTGTCCAATGGCGCTTTATAAAAGGCAAGTGTGTTGAAATGGCCATCAATTCCGATGCGGTCAAGAGATATCATGTATGATTTTTTTTGTTTTAATTGTATTTGTTTGTACTTGGCATGTTTTGAAGATTGGAATGACAAAGGCATTTTGTTATGCTATCTAAACCCTTTATCCTTTATTATTCCTTTGAGCCTTACTTATTTGCTTTCATACCCCTCTTTCGAAATCAGTAGTAAAGATCAGAAACACAAGCGTGAAAGATAAGTAAAAGGACAGAGAAAAGAAAAGAATAGAAGAATGAGAAGGAAAAAGGAAGGAGAAAAGAAAAAAAAAGAAAATAAAAAAAAGAGAAGAAAAAGAAAAAAAAACAAAACAACAAAGAGAGGAAAAAGAAAAGAAAAGGAAAGAAGAAACAACAAAAAGATAAAAGAGAAGAAAAACAACAAAAAGAAAAACAAAAAGAGGAAAAGAAAAAAAAAGGAAAAGAAAGATCACAAACAAACAAAGTAATTTCTATGACATGACTACGTTCGACCTGATTCCTTTTAAGGATACGTAGGCAGCCTCACGGTTCGGTCTCATCAAAATAAAAATCCAAAAATCCCCAAGAAAAGAAACTGGGGAAGAAGTTGTGGTTGTGAAAGAGATTTGATTCCGAAAGTTGTAATTTTAACCCATTTGAATGGTTTTGAGCCTTTTATACCCTTTCTTTCTAACCCCGTCCAAAAGCCCACGTTACGGTCCAAAGAAAGACCTTCTGATCAGTCTTCGAGAAATGCCAAGTTGAGCAAATAGAGGTGATTCATATCAGGGGCAACACTCCGGTCCAAGCAGAAAAAATAAGGAAAATGAGAGACTCTTATTGGTGAAAACCCTCACGGGCACCGTAAGGCGACGGGAGCTGAGAGAAATAAAAAATGAGAGAGTCTTAATGGTGGAAACCTTCACGGGCACCTTAAGTTGAGAAAAAGAACAAAATGAGAGAGGCTTGATGGTGAAAACCCTTCGGGCACTACAAGTCAAATAAGGATTGAGGATCATATGGGAAATCACCAGACGAAGATTGTGAAAGTTGACTAACGGCAGAGCATCGAAGCCCAGTTTCATGGTTGAAGGATAAGAAGAGTTGGACATCAGACTTGCTTAGCAAAATAGGCCACATGTGCATGTCATGGTCATTAGAGTTGGTATCCACATCCGATAGGTTTCTACTTTGTAGCTTTCTTGTTAGGAATCATCTCTTTCCATTGTCCTCTACTATGTTCCTTGTGCCTTGTTTACTTCCTCTTCCTAAGTCTATTTGGTAAGAACAAGTGAGAAATGACTTCAAAATTTGCCACCAGCTTTCCAATTGCACAAAACGGGATCTGGCTAGCACATCAAAGCGTCATAAGTCAGGAAAGAACAGCAAGCACACTAGGTTGGTAACAGTCAACATGCTTGGGATCCTTGTGAAATACAAAGGCTTGGTATATATCAATTCATGAACAATGCAACAGATGAAGGGTTAGGGTGAACAGATCAAAGGTATTTCCTGTGATAAGATTGACAAAAGGGTGGTAAACCAGTAACGAGCAAGACCTTCCAAGCAGAAATCAAAGTTATCATAGCAAATGAGGGAGCCGTAGACCTCAAGGACAGGACCAGTGGTTTAGAAAGAATAGCATACGCAATGAGGGGGTGACAAGTGTCGTGCTTTGGGGTTCATGTGAGATACAAAGGGTGGTAAATGTCAGGTCATGAGCAATGCAACAAATAGAAGGTATATAGTTTGAACGGAGAAGAGGTATATTATGTGTTATGGGTAACAAAGGAAGTGGTTAGTCAAGAAACGAGCTAGGTCTTCGAACGGAAATCAGTTATCATGACAAGTGAAGGAGCAACAGACCTCAAGGTCGAGGCTAGTGGTTAAGTCAAGAAAGAACAACATACACACGGAGTGGGGGCAATGAACGTGCTTTGGGATTCATGTGAGACATAAAGGTTGGGGAGATGCCAGTTCATGCAATGCAACAGATAGAGGATATTGGATCTGAACGGAGAAAAGGTATTTTATGTGATGAGGACGACAGAAAAAGGGGTTAGTCCATAAACAAGCAAGGTCTTCGAGTGGAAATCAGTCATCATGGGAAGTGAAGGAGCAATCTGCCTCGACGTTCAAGGCCACAAACCAACCACCACATTTCAAGTCAGCAGTCAGGAGCCCGCCTGAAGAACAGAGGAATACATTTCGAGTCAGCAGTCAGGAGCCCGCCTAAAGAACAGAGGAATACATTTCAAGTCAGCAGTCAGGAGCCCGCCTGGAGAGCAGAGGAATACATTTCAAGTTTTAGCAGTCAGGAGCCTGCCGGAAGAACAGAGGGAGTACAATTCAAGTTTTAGCTTTCAAATTCTTATTAATATCTGGTAATATGATGCCCAGCCACCAAACTGGGGCAGAAAATTTTCTTTGTTTTGTCTATTTTGTTGAAGTCAGGAGCCCGCTTGGAGAATAGAGGAATACATTTCAAGTCAGCAGTCAGGAGCCCGCCTGGAGAACAGAGGAATACATTCAAGTTTTAGCAGTCAGGAGCCCGCCTGGAGAACAGAGGAATACATTCAAGTTTTAGCAGTCAGGAGCCCGCCTGGAGAACAGAGGGAGTACAATTCAATTTTAGTTTTCAAATTCTTATTAATATCTGGTAATATGATGCCCAGCCACCAAACTGGGGCAGAAAATTTTCTTCGTTTTGTCTATTTTTGTTGAAGGCAGGAGCCCGCCTGGAGAATAGAGGAATACATTTCAAGTCAGCAGTCAGGAGCCCGCCTGGAGAACAGAGGAATACATTCAAGTTTTAGCAGTCAGGAGCCCGCCTGGAGAACAGAGGAGCCCACCTGAAGAACAGAGGAATACATTTCAAGTTTTAGCAGTCAGGAGCACGCCTGAAGAACAGAGGGAGTACAATTCAAGTTTTAGCTTTCAAATTCTTATTAATATCTGGTAATATGATGCCCAGCCACCAAACTGGAGCAATTTTTTTTTTGTTGTTTTATCTATTTTGTTGAAGTTAGGAGCCCGCCTGAAGAACAGAGGAATACATTTCAAGTCAGCAGTCAGGAGCCCGCCTGAAGAACAGAGGAATACATTCAAGTTTTAGCAGTCAGGAGCCCGCCTGAAGAACAGAGGAATACATTTCAAGTTTAGCAGTCAGAAGCCCGCTTGGAGAGCATGGGAATACATTTCAAGTTTAGCAGTCAAGAGCCCGCCTGGAGAGCAGGGAATACATTCAAGTTCAGCAGTCAGGCATCACCTGGAAAAAGGGCAAACATCCCAGATCACAATTTAAGGCGGCAACAAAGGGATATCATCGGGAGAATACAAGTCAACAAGGCAACAAGAACCACAAGAGCAAGTTTGAAGATATAGATAGGATTTTTGTAAAGCATAGATCATAGTCTAGTCTAGCTTCTTTTTATTTTTGACATGGTGTAACAAGGGGGTTCAGTAAACAGTAGCAGCAGCAGCAGCAGCAACAGTGAAATCACAGCTTCATGGTAGTCCCAGCTACCAGACCTTCCAGAATTACACTGACCTGATTCCTTTATAGCCAAGGATATGTAGGAAGCCTCAGAAGTAGGGTGCGGTCAAATCTTTCAAAAATGCTTCGCACGGAGTATTCAAACGGGCAAAAATCGCTCGTATCCGCTCACTTATCTTTGCACGAAAACTCTTCGTGTTTCCGAGCAAAGAGGGGCAGCTGTGAGCACGTGATTTTTGCCCTATATGAATTACTCCCATAGTTTCAAAACAAAATGATTTCTTTTCGTTTTTGCAATTTTTTGGATTTTTGTGGCATTTTTCGTTAATTGTTTGCATTTGTTTGTGCATGTTTATTTTATTTTATTCATGAAAACTACAAAAATATGTTGCATTTGCATTTAGAATTTAATTTGGCATTTTGGAATTAGTTAGTAATTTAGTTGTGTTACACAAATAGAAAATCACAAAAAAATAACTCATTTTGCATTTAGCCTCGAATCTTGCAATTTTCTCTTAATTTGGTAGTTAATTAGTTGTTGTAAATATTATTTTGAGCATTAATCTAAATTAGTAGGATAATTTTGGTTTAGAATTAATGTAGGTTTTATTTTAATTTGAAAAGAAGGAAAAAAGATTTGAATTTGAAAAGAATTTGAAAGAAAAGTCTGTTTGGGCCATGTTTAATTGAAATTCCTCAGGCCCAAACATCTGGCTCAAAAACCCGTCTATTTTGGCCCAAAATTCGTTGTTTTACCCGGTCCAAGTAGTCAGTCATGGAGACCTTTGAAACGACGTAGTATGGGGGCGATACTACGTCATTTTGAGTTCATTAGTGTTAAATTGATCTCAGCCTTTCATATTTCGTCATCCAATGGCTGTGAAGCTCCCTCTCTTTTTAATTAAAACTGTCCAAAATTCCTCAGAAGATCGGTCAGTTCCGAAACTCACATTCACTTCATCTCCTCCATCTCAAGAACCCTAATCCGCCGCCCTTTCCACTCGCCGGCGGCGCCGCCTTAGATCAGCCTCAAACCACCACCAAAATCCAGCCATGTAACCATCACCCCTCCCTGAGTCCTAATCCACCACCACTCCTCCCAAATCCCCGCAAATCGGACCATTTTTAATCTAAAAATCGAGGGAAAGAAAATCTGTCAAGCTTTCAAGTTTTCTATGAACGATTGGGCTTGAAGCTAGTATTGTTCGTGTGTCTCAAAGAGAACATGCGACTAATACGAGTTTTGGGTCAAATCGGAAGTGCCGGACAAGCTTTTCGAGCCCATTCGCCTCCGACCTTAGGTATTTCTTTGTTCATGTCTTTCCGGGTTTTTGTTTCCATCCATCTTCATTCTTTCATTTTTCTGTTTCTTTTCTCTTTGTTTCTGTTTCTTTTCTCTTCGATCAATAAAATTCGGATAGGCAATAATCTTAGGTTAATCTTGGATTAATTTTGTTTAAAAGGGGTTTAAAATCAGTTCTGTGTGTTTTCGTAATCAGTATTAATTGATTGAGTTTTCTTGGGCCTTCATTTAAGTACTAATCATTTGGGTCAGGGTTTTGGGGGTCTCAGAACACTCGTGGGTTGATTAGAGTCCTTGGGCCCTTGGTTTATTTGACTCATCCCAAGAGCAGCCCATTTGTTTGGGGTTTGAGTCATTAGGGTCAATATGACATATGATTTTTTCTGAAGTAACAACAGAAGTTTTAAAGGTTAATTTAGGCATTTGGATGAGGGAATCTTTTAATAACAGAATGGGGAAGCTTCTAGTGGGGGGTCTTAGTGAAATTTCAGATTTGTAGTTGTTTAGCTTGGCAAGCAAGTCAGAAGTTTAGGGATTAGGTAGCAAAAATGAGAATTGGAAAGGGACTAAGGGGGTAAATACTAATTTCTGAGGGCTGCCCTATTTGCTTGCCTATAAAGTCACTCTTTCTTCCCTTAGAGGGCAGAGATTTGAAGAGCTAAAAGGAGATAGAAAAATACAGAAATACCAAACGGCTGATTTTTACTATTTCATTGGGTCTCTTCAGTGATTTGTTTTAAATTCTTTTCAAATTCTTAAACAATCTGGACTCATCTGAGTATAAAATGGGTTGAATCTGGTCGTCTAAGTTGGTTTAAAGCTTGCTGGGCTACTGTTTGATTGGAACTGTTTTTGCTGCACCTCATTCTTGGTTGGAGTTGATTTTTATGGTTATTTTGCTATTTAACTGCTGCTCGTCTCACCATTCCCTTGCTGAAATTCTGTATTTCTTTAGGCTATATCCAGGTATCTACTTTGAGCCTTAATGTTTGAAGTGAACTTGAAGATTGAAATGAAAAGCCGACTTTGAAGCATGGCATCTTTATACTTTATTGATTTAATAGTCTTGCTCTGATTTTACATCTGAAATCTGCTTGTTGTCTTAATGTATTGAATTCTGGTTTAGGTAAATGAGTGCTATTAGCATGTTTGGCATAAGGCTATTGTGAAACTTGGGTCACACGTTGGCCATTTGAGTTAGTAGTTAGACTTTGGTATTGTATAAACGAAATTTAGCATGATTCTGAATTATTATGGATGCCTGATTAGCATTAGGTTTAGTCAAATCTAGTTATATGTCATGTTCTCATTATTCTGAGTTTTAATCGAAACTTCTGCCTATATTTAAGTTTAGTCATCAGATCTTTTTGCTGGGAAATATATTGAGGTTGTTGTCAGCTTATTTCAAATGCTGAAGTCGAGCTTTGTTTAAGTATAAAGGGCTACAGAGTGAGTTAGAACGGGTATTTGCATGTCAATTC
Organism: Nicotiana attenuata; assembly: GCF_001879085.1. Taxonomy (NCBI): domain Eukaryota; kingdom Viridiplantae; phylum Streptophyta; class Magnoliopsida; order Solanales; family Solanaceae; genus Nicotiana; species Nicotiana attenuata. The sequence continues at coordinate 186,755 of NW_017670457.1, forward strand.
CATCTTTGATTCTGGTACTCATTGCTTGAAGAATGAGTTTGAATTAGATTTGTTTTAAAAATTCAAATAACTAGCATGTTGTCTTGTGTGAACTGAATGGTGTTAGTACTGAAAGGCTTTGGTTTCCATGAGGATTAGTCAAGTCCAGTCGCATTCGAATCCAAAATAGGCATCTGATAAATCTGCAATCAAACAGTTGCACCTGATAGTGTTAAAAGGTAGCTTGGTATATTGATTACTGATTGATAGTGAAATCTGTTAGCTTGTGGCTAAACGTGAAAGAATCACTTGCTTTGGGTAAAGACTGAATTTGGAGTCTTGCTTTTCATTGATGCCCAGTTTTCCCCAAGGATTTGGGCCCATGATTGGGCCTGAATTGGAAATCAGCTGCCTATCTTTGTGTTCACGCATCCGTTCATTCTCGCTACTGACCCACCATTTAAAAGTAGTTCAATTTTTGGCCCAAAGCTTTGGTAAATTTTCCCCTTTTAATTAATTAGACTTTCCAGATTGAAATCGAGGTGTGCCCTAATGACCAATTGCATATAGAATGGCCCTCACTTTATAATCTAACAACCCCTTAGGTTAGAATAATTCTGGGCACGCCATGCCAAATAAAATGACAATTGCGTGGTCCCCGTATTAGCTTTATAACCTAGATATTGAAAATGATTAATCTTCGTAGAAAAGCCTTTAGGGCCGTTTAAAATACTAGTGTGATTGTGTATACGTCCGCGTAACACAATTACGCTTCTAAAAACAAAACCTTAGTATGCGTTCGCGCAACTTCGGCCCAAACTTTCTTAATAATAATAAAGCGTTATTAATCGTGGACACGTTCGCGTGACATGATTTTTGACGCGCCAAACAAATGGGTATACGTACGCGTAACCCGTTTCAAGATAATTCTCTTAATTTAAAAGCGGTAAGAAGCAAAAGCACATATGTTCTAAAATCAGTAATTAAATAATTTTATAAGCCAGCTATGATCAAAGCGACCGTGCTAGAACCACGGAACCCGGGAGTGCCTAACACCTTCTCCCGGGTTAACAGAATTTCTTACCTGGATTTCTGGTTCGCGAACATAAACAGAGTCAAATCTTTCCTCGATTCGGGATTCTAAACCGGTGACTTGGGACACCATAAATCTCCCAAGTGGCGACTCTGAATTTTTAAAAATAAATCCTGTTTCGATTGTCACTTCAAGTTGGAAATAACTCCCTTTATTATACCCTTTCCGGGAGGTGTAGTAAGAAAAAGGAGGTGTGACAGTCACAATTTTGACGTGGCCAAGCTTATTCGTGAGGAGATGTTTACACGTTATCCGGTGAAGAGGTACGGTTTCTTCTTCCCTTCCCTAGTCACTAGGCTTTGCCGGGCAGCTCAGGTGCCGAAAAATTTGAATGTGGATGAAAAAGTGCCGAGAGAGACAAAGTTTCGAGCAGATACGGTGACTACTGGAAAGGAGCCTGTGGCACCTGGTGGTGATGATAGTAATGACTCAGATGCATCTAAGGAGGGAGAGGATGAGCAGGAGGAAGTAAGAGCCGAGTCGCCCACCCATGAGCAGGTTGTAGAAGCTGCAGAACCATCTGGGGTCGGTCGGGTCACCCGGTTAGCAGCCTTAGAGTAAGAGATGGCAGGGATGCGTACCACGGTCGTAGACTTGGGGACGCGGGTTGATGATTTGGCCACCCAAAATGCTAAATCGGAAAAGAAAATCATGGGCTGGCTGCATGCTTTGGGTCGGGCGTGTCACCTTGACCCTGACACTATCTCTGATCAAGACTGATCTACCAGGGAAGTCCCCTTACCTTACTCTGCTTTAATTTTTTTGACATGGGGACATGCCAACTCTTTAAGTGTGGGGTGGGGGATGATTGTTGTTGTTTTACAATTGTATAAATTTGTTTGGTATTTTTGGTTGCTGTTAATTAACTTCGACTTGGTCCGAAGATGGACACCTCTTGACGGGTCTCTTGAGGGACTTAAGTCGAACAAAAAAAAAAGATTTTCTCCTGTTAGGTAGTGTATCATCTCCCCCTTGGTTTTTCTTTAAACCACGGTTCTTTTCCAAGGGTTTCCATTTGAACCGGGTGTAGTTAGTTTTTTTTTTTAGTTTAGGAATTTTTAGGCGAAAAAGAATAGAGATTGCTTTAATGTGACACTTAGGCTCATTAGTTGACTCTAGCAATAAAGCCTTAAAATGTGTGTTCTTGAGTTGGCTTAAGCACCTTGAGCAGAGTGTCTGATGGTCCTAACTGAATTGAGTCATGTGCCATGTGTGAGTGAGGCCTTGTGTATTCTATGCTAACACTCAATGCTTAGAACTTGCCCTGTGTGTGTACGAAGCGAAATGGTAGTCTTAATTGGTCTGGAAGTGATATAGGCGTTTCCTTGTTGAACCTATCTATATATGTTTTCACCCACCTGATTGTGTATATCCTAGTTAACCCCTTTGAGCCTGTAATCCTGTTTTTTTGGCAACCACATTACAAGCCTTACCCAAGTTGTGAATTGTCTATATTTTTGAACCCTATCACCTCTTAGAAGCACTTGAATTGTAATGAATATGGAAAAGTTAAAGTGTGGGGTGGTTGGTTGGGCTTTTGAGTGGAGCTAATGAAATAAGGAGAAAGGTGCACGGTGTTGAGAAGAAAATAAGAGCCACTTGAATTGAAAAAAAAAGAGAAGAAAAGAATATATATTTTCCTTGCTAAGTGGTGACTCTTGATGTAAGTAAGCTTAAAGAAGTAGGGGGTTCAACTCAACGATGTAAAGGTGGAATGAAGGTTTGACAAAGGTATGGGCTTAAAAGTGAAAGATGTATTGAAGTGCTTAGGGAGGTGTAGTCACTATACCCATATATATCCTACCTGTCCCGCAGCCAACATTACAACCAAATAAAGTCCTACTTGATTCCATATCAAATAAGCTCGATTAGTCGATTATTACACTACGCGCAAGCCTATGGTGCGTTGTTTGTGGCATAAGAATTTCTTTCTGAGGGTGAGTGGAATCTTACGTATTTGAATTCCTCAGTGTATGAATTACAATGACCATGACGCAAGTCTCTTTTGTGGTGAGTAGGCACGTGATTCATGAAGGGAAGGTAAGTCTGGACCTCTGACTGAGGGTATGAAAGCCGGTTAGGGACATTACCTGGCTAGAGAGAGAGTCCACTCTTGAGGTTAGGATGTTACGCTGAGGTAGTCTATCTATGTTAATTATTCTTGGTATAAGGAGTAGGAAAGTGACCTAGTGAGGATTAGGCTTATAGAGTGTGGTTTTGTTGCTAGAGGACTAGCAACGGTTTAAGTGTGGGGTGTTGATAGTAGCCTATATTATGCGATGTAGATGCTATTTATGCTCGAAGTTAACCATACTTTATTGATGTTTTAAGTGCTAAATGATAACAAAATACTCTAATTGAGGTTTTTGTTCTTTGCAGGAGCAAGTATTGATTATGAGGACATTGAACATCTTTTGGAGCTAATTTGGAGTAAGGAAAGCCACTCGGAGGTGAATGCGCGTGAAAGAAGAAGGAGAAAAGTAGAAAACAGCTGACCCTTATGAGCGCGGGCTAAGCGCGGGCGCGCTCTAGCCGCGCTAGTCCAAGCAGAATAAAACGCGATATGCGCGGCCTAAGCGCGGCCGCGCTCGTTAATTCGTTGAACCTTATTTCCAGGGGTAATTTTGTAAGTTCGGGGGCAACTCTCCTTAACATATAAGAAGCCCAAGTCGTCCAAAGATGGGGTATCAAGGTTTTTATAGTTTTGTTGAAGGCAAGAAGAGGCAAAAGGCAAGAAGGAAAATTCGGCATCGAGTTCTATCTTTCTTCCTTTTGCGTTGATAATTGATTATGAATTTTGCTGTTGTGATTATAAAAACAATTATGAGTAGCTAAACATTTAATCTAGGGTTGATGGATCCAATTGTGAGATGAAGTTTTGACTCAGTTTTATATATAATCAGGCCGAGTTTATTATATGATTGTTCAACTATGTTTTGTATGGTGATTAATTGAATGAGCCCTTGATTAATCGTGTCTAGTCGCCTTGTGTTGCTTGAGAAAGAATACTAGGTTAGATTGTTGTTGAACAACACCACTTTTGGGTAATGGGAGAGATTCATTACTTGAATTTAAAAGTGGGGTTAGAAATAACTAAACTTTGGTGGGATAATTCGGAGCTGCATATATTATCAGCTAGAGTAGTTCGAGACAATGTTCTAGTAATTTATTTTAGTTGGTCGAGAGATTAATGCGGCAACCCATAGCTCATAATCCTCTTAGAGTATTACGGCGAGATTATAGCAAGAGAGTTAAGAATTAATCTAGCAATTGGGGAAATCAATACACTAGATCTTTTTACCATTGAATTATCTTTAATTTGGAATATTGTTAGTTTTAATATCATTTTACTTTAGTTAAGCAAATCCCAAATTTATTGATAAAAATCTTGTATCCGGAAATTGTTTGAGCTTGTACTAGCATCACTAAGAGTTGTAATAGATAGGTTAGTTCCGTGAGGATTCGACTCTGGACTTGTAAATCGAATTATATTTGCAACGACCGCTTTGTCTTTTTATAAGGTATAGTTGGGCGTGATCAATGACAACACATCCCATGCAAAATGACACCCGGCTTAGCATTAGTAGATCAAGCCACATGCCATTTATGTAGCCACTTGTCCACAAAAATATTAAAATACTACCACATTGTCACCTCTAAAATTCTACGCCATGCATGTTTGCATTATAAACGGAATATTATCATTACAAAATAGAATTTAAATTTTATATATACTAATTATGATTTTTTCTATAGCAATATAATTTCTTATCGTATAGATTTAATTACTTTAAATATGATTTGATTATGTCTATATTTTCTTATTTCACCTATACTTATAAGTTAGAACTTACACTCAATATAATATTGAGGTTAAGATAATTAAAAAAGGGTAGCCCAGTACACTAAGCTCCCGTTATGTGCGGGGTCCGGGGAAGGGCCGAACCACAGGAGTCTATCGTACGCAGCATTACCCTGCATTTTTGCAAGAGGCTGTTTCCACGGCTCGAACCCATAACTTCCTGGTCACATGGCAGCAACTTTACCAATTACGTCAAGGCGCAATACATGAAAACAACCATGAACAACCCCCCCCCCCCCCCCCTTAAAGGGAGAGTTGTGGAGGGATAAATACTTACTTGCATTCAATATTTACATTATTTACATCAAAACATGTTATATATTTATTGATTTGATGAAGGAAAGTCTTAGAGTAACGGTAACAGTAACAGTAACGAGTTCGAGCCGTAGAATTAGCCAAGCCAACTGACACTTGCATTAGGGTAGGCTGCTTAAATCACATCTTTTGATGCACAATTCTTTTTTGGACCCTGCATGAACATAAAATATTTTATGCATTAGATTATTTTTTTTAATTTGATGTAAATATCGGATATAGATGAATTTTTAAACTACGGTCTTAGAGAAGTAGTAAAATTAAATATTACAGGGGACGCGTACAGTGATACGCACGTGCAACCAATATGGTCGGAGCCAAAGAAGCACTCGGACTCACTACACTCTTCTTTACTCGTTTCGTTTACTCTTCTTTGGTGTACGTAATTGCCTAATTGGTTGGTGGTCAACATATGTCAAATTTTTTAAGGTCAATCTTTCCTTTTTCTTTTCTTTTTTCTCAGCTTTCTTCTATTTTAATTTTCCCTTTTCATACTCATCTATGTTTTAGTAAACTGATGTATTTTGTGTTTTTGGTCCATTTTAATAAGAATATTCTTCCGTTCGTGTTATTTTATTTTTTCTTACTAGTTTGTTCTAAAAAAAATATATGTTTATATTTATTTAGTTAGAAATTTTTATATTCATACAGATGCTACAGCAAATTTAAAATCAGAAGTTTAAAATTTTTATAGTCACACAAATATTATGAAATATTTAAGATCGCAAGTTTCAAATATTTTTTTAATTAAACTTTGTGCTAAGTAAAACTACAATAAACAACGTGAAACTGAGGGAGTAATACTTTATCATATTTAGATATATTTTAGATATATAGAAAAGGAAAGATGGTCAACTAAGGGAATATATCATTTCAAAAACAATTATTATGTTGTTTGCATTTCTTAAATGTCAATTGTGTCCTCCTTGATCTACGTGGACCCCACATTCCCTTGACCACATCACTCCTTTAAAAGTTTAAATGTACTATTGATTAGACTACTTTTGCATAGAGTTACTCCATGCAAATACTCATTTTGAATATCTTTTCTCATTTGATAAAATTGTTAATTTTTGTTTTAGTCAACTAAAAGTTTTCATAGAAAAAGTAAATTTAATTTTAAATAATAAAGCAACAAAAAGAAATATAGATAAATATTTACAATATTTTCATATTTACCCATACTATTTTAACACAATTTAAAAAATAAAATTAAAAAGTTTTCATGTATTCACACTATTTGAAGGCGATTTCAAACCTAAAAGTTTTATATTCAAAAGTAATTTTAAAAACTATAGTTTGGTAAACCTTAAAAGTTAATTTAAGTGATGATATTTGTTCATCTGTTCTAGGAGGTTATCTCTTATGTACTTAATTGATGTGAAATTTTGATTTATATGGTTTGAACTCCATTGTTCCATGATAAGTTTTCAACAATCTATAAATTGTCTTAAAATATTTTATATTATTTCATTATAAAAATTAACATATGATAAATCTATAGAAAAAATAAAAACATTTCTCTTATATCCTTAATTAAGAAAAAATAAAATTCCTATAATTTATATAGACTTATCTCAAATATTTATTATCTCATCACCAGTAGCATCATTTTAAACAAGTTATAATAAAATATAATATGAACTACTATATTGAATTACTACAATTTATATCATGTTAATATTTGTTTAGTGCAGTTGGTTCTCTTTGTTTGAAGTAGTAAATTGCCTCTTTAGGGATGCAAGTCCCCTTGGAAGTTCTCTTTGTTGACTATACTAAAAATTTCTCTTGATTTTGTTGTATACAAGACATAAAGTAAAATCATAAGTTTTTTTTTAAATTTTCTCGTATTGTAAAGAATGATGTTGTTCGTTTTAACTTTCCATCAGGTAGCTGATTGTTCCCACTATTGAAACACTTGCAAGACCAAATTGGATGTATTCAAAATTAGTTTACAAATAGATCGGTAAGTTTTTTTATTGTAGAAAAATTATTAATATAAATACACTTGTACCTTTAATGGATTATCTTGTTAAAAATTCAAATATAGTGGGGAAATAATACCATTCAATCAATTTTACAATTTGATGTTTATATTTTATATTGATGTTAAAATGAGTATTATAGCACATAGTCTTTTTATGTTAATAATTGGAGCAACTTAAGCAGGTTATAATTTATAGTTTAATTTTTTTGTAAATTATTAAAATAAATTAATTATAAATTGTGATCCCCAATATCATTCTCTTCAGTTATTAAATGGATATCAATGATCGATTTATTTATCAAAAAATTAATTGAGCACCGACAGACAACAATTTTAAAATTACAATGTTGGGCCCGTATACGGACCTTTCCTCATCTAGTCATATTTAGAAACTCTTTAACTATAAACTTCTTATTTGACTTTTAATGATAAGGGCAGTACGGTGTGCAAAATATTCCGCATTCATACAGGTCTATGAAAGGGTCGCACCCGAAGGAGTGTAATTCAAGCAAACTACTTTTACGCAAGCATTAATAATGATTGATTTTAAAACGGTCAAATCAGCTTTTACGTTCTTTTTAATTTATTTTAATATTCGACAAAGTTAAAAAGTGCTTAAGATAAGTTAAAAACTGCTTAAAACAGGTCAAAAGCAATAAGTTGGGCAACCCCAACTTATTGCTTTTTGGCTTAAAAACTATTTCTACTGAAAAGCTTTTTTAAGCCAATCCAAACAGGCGTTATATGTAGGCTTTCTAATACCAAAATCTTGAAAATTTGCAAAATAAGTCCTCAACCAACGTTTTTCAGTTGCTAACTCAGTTTGTCCCCACTTAACTAGTCCAATACCTATCCCATGAAAATCAATGCACCGTCCGCCTCCAATTCTCCTCTTATAGTCTTCTCCTTCGTTACATTCTCCCCACTGACCCACCACCCACTATATACTCTTTTAGCATGAGTTTAGTTCCATTCTATAACTATAAATACTATCATTTGAGTGCAGCCAAAATGTAACTACGTGAAGTGCAAGAACCTCTTCATCCACATTCCAAGAATCATTAAAAACTACCTTCAAACATGAGGCTCTTAGCTGGAAATTTCAAATCAAATTGCAACATAATACACTCCTCAAATTATAACTTGCTTTTCACCAAAAAGCATCTGGAATTTGCACTTCCTACTTCAAGGTGCTCTACACTAAGAAAATCGAGTGCTCGTGGCTTCAGGATCACGAGCTCGTGGAACCCAGGGTCGGGTCACTGCTCTGTCGCAGACAGAACAGCTGAACTCCGACACCGGTGGATGGAATTCCAAGGTATCAAGAATTGGGAAGGTTTGCTTGATCCACTTGATGATGATCTCCGTAAGGAGATCTTAAGGTACGGGGAATTTGTCGAAGCAGCCTATCGCTGCTTTGACTTTGACGTGTCATCACCTACGTATGCCACTTGTCGTTATCCTACGAATTCAATGCTGACAGACTGCGGACTAGACAAGAGCGAATATAAGGTAATCAAGAACCTTTATGCCACATGTGCAGTTCAAATGCCAAGTTGGACTAAAAGGTTCCCGAATTTAGCGTCCCCGTGCTCAAGCTGGATTGGTTACGTGGCAGTTTGCGAAGACGAGGAAGAGATCGCCAGACTTGGGCGTCGTGACGTGGTGATTGCTTATAGGGGTACTGCCACCTCATGTGAATGGCTCGAAAATTTACGTGCCACGTTAACTGCTTTACCGGATGACATGGCACCCGAAAATTACGATCAACCCATGGTACAAAGTGGATTCTTGAGTTTGTACACAACAAAAAACGAATGTGATCAAAGTTTACAAGACACAATTAGAGAAGAAATTGGCAACATTCTTGAAAAGTATAGCGACGAGCCTTTAAGTATAACTGTCACAGGCCACAGTCTTGGAGCTGCCCTTGCAACATTAACAGCGTACGATATAACTAAAAAATTTAGTCACGCACCAATAGTAACAGTCCTATCATTTGGAGGACCTAGAATAGGAAACAAAAGTTTTAGATGTCAATTAGAGAAAAGTGGTACAAATGTTCTCCGCATTGTCAACTCCGAAGATCCAATTACAAAAGTTCCCGGGTTCGTGCTCGACGAAGATGATGACGTGGCGGAAAGAGGGGGTGCCCACATGGCGACAACGGGGCTGCCAAGCTGGCTTCAAAAATGCATGGAGGATACACAATGGGTATATGCTGAGGTGGGCAAAGAACTTAGATTAAGTAGTAAAGACTCTAAATTTAGCAAAGCTGGAGATGTGGCCACGTGTCATGATCTCAAGACGTATTTGCACTTAGTGAACAATTTTGTAAGTGAAAAGGATGTAGAAAGGCGAGATCAAGAAAGAACTGTGGCTTTAGTTTGACAAATCTTTTCTTTACTCGGTATAGGAATAGGAATAGGAAATAGGAAATAGGAATAGGAATAGGACCACACGTCAGTTTTCTTGAAAATACACACCAAAAATGTGTCAGCTGAAAAGGGTTTCCATTATTTTTGAAGGAGCCCTACTCTCGTTGCCTATACTCCATAGGTTAGCCATATTCTTAATGTATACAATAATATATGGTGATCAAGTTATGGAAGTTAAATAGTCTGCATCTTTCTTGAGTTACAAGCAAGCATGTTATATTACACTAGTGCATAGCTTCATTCTTTCTTACCACCGATAAAAGGCACTAAAAAAATTAGAACACAAAACACGAAATATGATACTTTTTTCTTTTTAGTCAGTCACACACACGGTTAGAAATTCGGCCAAAATTGTCTTTGATCGATCGAAGTCGGTCGGTTTTTAAAATTATTATTATTATTTTTTTTTACGAAACCGATCAACTTCGTTCGGTTTATTTTTTGGCGCATAAATGCGGGAAACTATTTTAGTATCCCGTGAAATTTATTTTTTAAGAAACCAACAGAAATCGGTCGGTTTTTCATATAAAATAAATTAAAATTAAAATTCAAAAAACTAACCAAATCCTTCGGTTATTTCAGTCAATCGTTTTAAAAAGTCGACCGACTTCGGTCGGTAATTTTATATTTTTAATAAAACCCACCGAAATCGGTCGGTTATTTTTGCGCGAAAATGCAATAAAAGAGTACAAATTAAATAAAAGAAAGTCTTAAACCAAAATGTACTAATGGTCTAGTGGTAGAATAGTATCCTGCCACAATACAGACCCTATTCAATTCCCAGAAAGTGTATTTTTTAATTTCATAATTAAAAATACCGACCGAATTCGGTCAGAAATACCGACGGACTTCTATCGGTTTTTTCGGCAGATTTTTTTCTTTTTGGGTCGTCTGTGAAATTTAATTGACCGACTGAAATCTATTGCTCATTTTAAACTGCAATTTTTAAAAGATTTTCTTTTTTTGTTAAACTCTGTGCCCAAGCAAACCCTCACTTAAACTGGGACAAAGGAAGTATATAGTAATCCAAACGATTACCACCATAAAATTGATAGCACCACTGAGGGTGTTTATCGGGCGGATCAGACGGATATTTACGCTTACCAGTTTGGATTATCGATTATCGGTTTATCAATATAATAATCGGCTAGCTAGACAACCAATAAGACATCGGTGGGATTGGTAATGGATTAGCGATTATCAGGCGATTTATCGGCTAAATCAAATAGACAACAAAAAAGAATTAGAGAACTAGAGATAAGGAAAAATTTAAGATAAGTCTGATGGATTGCGTATAGGTGTTCGTAACACGCAGCGGAAGACAATAACAATCCTAGGAAGATCTTTTCGTGTTTAAAATTTATTTACATGTCAATAGATCGGATCTAAGACGTACCTGGTGAAGAAAGTCTCGTTCCAAAATTTCTTCGATAGTGCAAAGACTCTATGCGTATCCACACCGAGACCGATCTTTGCTATCAACTATTTGATCAATGAAACCCGCGAACAAATTGAACGAAATATTGTGTTGAAATTTTTCTCAAAAATCTCAACTCAAAGGTAGAAGAACAAGAAACACTTTTCTTGCAATTGTATTTTCTCTCTTGGCTTTGTATTGTATTCTCACTTTCACAAAGTGGGTTTTCTTCTAAAGAATTAATGATGACAAATTTTCTCCATCACCCTTTATATAGCATCACCTATAAACCCTATTCCTATTTGGTTGAGGTAATGATTTGCTTAGGGTAAAAGTTTATTCCAAAAATAAACTTCAAATTATATGGAAAATTGGAAAATCACGTAAGATGACTGCCGAATCCATTCCTCCAACTCAAAGTTGGATTCTCGTCTTTCCAACTTAACGTTGGATTCAACTTATACGTCACTTTACAATTCCAAATCAAACATTATAAAACTTTTCCAATGGAAAATATATATCCCATTCCTAATGGAATTCCCGTGCATGCCGTAGTCCTTTTTGGACTTTCATCTCCAATTCAAAATTGGTAAGGAAATTGATATTTATATGTAACCTTTATATAAATTAACACTTTTTTATATTATATATTCACATATGTATATTTCAACCAAGAGATATAATTTATTTTCTATTCCAAATAGAAATTTCAATTTGTTCACAATATTAATTATATCCTCTGTGCTAGCAAAGAATATAATAATATTTCATTTGGACTAACTAAATAATTTATTTGACTAATTAAATTCTTTAATTTAATTAACAAATAATAAAGTAATTAATCCTTTAGCAAAGATCAGAACACTCGTTAGTGTGCGACCCCATAGGTTCAATACTAAACCGGTAGTAAATTGACCACATCAATATACTAATCAAGGGTGGCGTCTTGCAACACTCCTTAGCGACCGGATAGCATGAAGTATACAATTTACTCTCAAGAACCAGTAGAAGAATAATGTAGTAATTCCTTCTGTCCTTATAGCTCTGGATCACCCTAGGATATGGTTCAACTGTCAAATCCTAATAGGCGACCAACTATGTGTTCATGTCAAATATAATCGACCATTGAATGACCTAAGAAACTCTTTTCTTCTTTTCATTCAATTGCCCTGGCCAAGGTCTTAATTTGGTCGTTTATAATTCATGACAACATGGAGCTTAAACTCATTACCAAGAGTTGACAGATTCCATCTTGATCAATCACTAATTCTACAAGTATTCAATCGTACCCAATATCCTTTCAACTATCGCCCTAGGGCCATAGGTATCTAGTATTAAAGCACAACAAATAACTTGTCAATTACTATGACGATCTCAGGTCAATGGAAACTTTTATATCACATTCTTCAAGAGAATATCCTATTGACAGTTTATGGTAATTCTAACCATTAGGAATTATCCAATGAGTCGGTTCAATGATCATATCTCTATATGCATCATCTATCTATGTGATTTAGTTAATGAGATCAACTAATCTTTATCCCATAAAGACGATCACATAAATATTGATCTAACCGGATTACTAATGTCCAGATTAATAATCCTACGATCAAGAACAATTTCAGATTAAATTATAAGAGACTTTGCTCTCATTATCATGATCTCTATCACGATGACAAATCTCAAAATTTAATCAAGGACCTTATCAAATTAATCAAACAATTAATAATAACTATGATAAAAAGAATGCCATATATTTTTATATCAAATAATGTTCACAAAAATGTGTTCAAATCATCAAATATGATATTGGATCTAGGGCATATCTACTATATCCCTAACAAAGTCACCTTCGGATTGCGATCAATTACAATAATGAACATTTGTCTTGAAACTTATATCTGATTAACTATTTTGTCCTCACCGCTAAACAAAAAGAAGAGATAAGAAATAGAACATAATCCAGATAACATAGGCAACACTAGAAATAAGGAACGTATATGAAGCCATATTAAAATTTCTTGCGCAAAAAATTTCAAGATATCATCCTGGATTCTACTATACAAACAAAGGGTCCTGAAAACTTACTTCCTCACCGGAATAACTTTCACATTCTAGCAGCTGTAGCTCATTCAGCTACAGAAATCAGTTCATATGAAAATTGAGTAATCCGCCTCAAGCTGTTAAGCCGTTAATTATAAAATCTTAATTCGCTCACCAACCATTATCCCGATAACCCGATACCAATAAACCAATAAATCAATTTTGCGGTTCGGTTAACGGTTACGGTTCGATTTTGTATAGCTCTATAGCCACCACTTCTTTGTTGAGGTTTTTGTTCTGACACGAAGTCCTTACGTTACGTTGCACGGGTTATTACCTCTAACATATAGAGATGTCAGGATCTATTCCCGATTTAATATCTGAAATGTAATGCTAGATTCATAAATAGATTCCAAATTTCGGTTAGATGTTCTAATCTTTCGAGAATGAAATTCATGATTTAAGTTTGAAAATATAATCTGTAATACTATAAGTTAATAATTTAATTTATATACACTATCACGTAACTTCATTTGGTTTGGATTTTGATTTGAGATTTAGTTTAAGATATTCATTCGATTCTTACAAAATTTGGTAGTAGGATTGCATGCACGCATGTAATTCAAGAAAGATCACTAGAATTGCAAGATATAGTAGATATACATAGGGGCGAATGTACTTTGAAAGTAACGGGTTCATATAAGATCAGTACTTTTGATGCGGTGTATAAATATTAAGTGTAAAAGTTTACTAGAATTGCAAAGGATCTAATAGATATAAATCCATAACATTAATTAAAAATATAAATATTGCTAACCTAGCTATGGAGCATAGGCAACGAGAGTAGGGATCCTCTAAAAATAGCATTTTCTTTATATTTTTTTATATTTGTCAGCCTCGAGAATGTGAATACATTCTTTCGTGACGTTTTCGCTTTAAGGAATCTTCAAGAAACTTGCATGTATCCATTATTGTTAAATTGAGTGGTTCCTAGGATTTGCCTAATAAAAAATTATAGTGCGAATAAGTAAAAATAGACAATTTAATGTAAAAAATCACCCGACTTTTAAAAGGTACAAAAATTACGACCTAACTCATAGAATTTAACTCTAAATTTCATTAGAAGAAATAAGTCAAAACTATTCAGATATCAACTCTTAAATCTAAACCTAACAACACTTCAGGCTCTAACAATCCCACGACTATCTCACACTTGCAGGTTGGGGTGTACATGGACCGGGTTGGTTCGGTTTTTACTAAAACCAAACCAAACCAACTATATCGGTTTGGATTGGTTTGGTTTTGTCGGGTTTTTCGGGTTTTCGGGTTTTCGGGTTTTTTTATTACATGAATATTATTTCAATCTTACTTTGTTAAAATTTATAGATAAAGCTTTGATAAGTGAATATATGTTTAGTAAATATGAAAAAAATTGACAAACATATGATCTATTAAAATATTCTATTGGGAGAATTTTTTTAGTAACACATGATAGTTATTTTCTTAGTCGTCTAATAATATTTTTTCGTTAATTTACGCTTTCAGAGTTAATACATGAGAGGATCTCAAATATTTCTACATTTTCTAAAGAAAAATCACTATAAACTCTTAAAAATATAAATAAAATTTATATATTTATATGTCGGTTTGGTTCGGGTTTTTTTACTCAATACCAAACCAAGTCAAACCAAACCTAGTCGGGTTTTTTAATCGGTTTGGTTTGGTTTTTCGGTTTGGTGCGGTTTTCCGGTTCGGTTTGAACACCCCTACTTGCAGGTTACTCTGGCACCGAGACAATTCCATTAAACAAAAATTGTGATATTACAGAAGTATATCTTGCAGATAGACTCAACTATAATATCTTGAGTATAAGTCAACTATGTGATTCAGGGTACGAAGTCAAATTCAAGAAAACAGGATGTGTCATTGAAGACGAGTCAGGAAAAACAATACTTCTAGGGAAAAGGTATGGAGATGTTTATACTCCCGATGGCATATGAAATCTAGATAGTCATATATGTTTAGCACCAATATCTGATGATCCATGATTGTGGTATAAGAGACTTGGTCATGCAAACATGCATCTAATTGAGAAAATCTCCAAGCATGATTTAGTTATTGGCCTTCCCAAACTCAATTTTTCTAGAAATCATATATGTGACGCATGTCAGATTGGTAAACAAACTAGAAACTCTTTCACAAATAAAGACATTGTGTCTACGACCAAGCCTTTACAATTGCTTTATATGGACTTATTGGGACCCACTTGAACTGCTAGCATTGGAGGTAGGCGATAACCTTTTGTTATTTTAGATGACTACTCATGTTTTACATGGGTCGTTTTCTTATCTCATAAAGATGAAGCTTTGAAATTTTTTGAGATTTTCTGTAAAAGAGTTGAAAGAGCAAAAGGGTATCTCATCACAACCATCCAAAGTGACCATGGAGGAGATTCGAAAGTAGAGCTTTTGAAGATTTCTGCAATGATCAAGGACATACCCACAATTTCTCAGCTCCAAGATCACCTCGACAGAATGGAGTAGTTGAGCGAAAAAACCGAACCCTATAAGATATGGCCAGAACAATGCTATTAGAACATTCATTGCCAAATCACTTTTGGGCGGAAGAGGTAAGCACATCCCGTCACATTCTCAACAGATGTCTTATAAGATCCATCTTGAAGAAAAATTCATATGAATTATAGAAAGGAAAACGACCCAATATAGGCTACTTGCATCCATTTGGCAGTAAGTGCTTCATCCAAAATAATGGTAAGGACAACCTTGGAAAATTTGATCCAAGGAGTGATGATGGTATTTTTCTTGTTTACTCTATAATAGATCTTTTAGAGTCTATAATAAACATACTCTATCTGTAGAAGAATCAGTGCATGTCATATTTGAAGAAAATAACACTACGGCCGAGAAAGGAATTATTATAGGTGATGAAATTATCAGCCAAGCAACATCACAGACAAGCAAGTCACAAAAGTCGATTGATAGCATAGACGCAGTCAGTGAGTAGACTAGTGAACCTGTCAATAATCAACCTGAACCACAGAAGGTGTCAACTACTCCTATAGTTGGAACGTGTCCCAATGAGTGGATAAGTGAACCAAAATATTCTCAAAATTTATCATAGGAGATCCGAGTGAAGGAAAGAAAATCAGGGAGCTCTTAAGAAGAAGGCAATGTAGCACTCATCTCTTAAATCGAACCAAAGAAAGTTGAGGAAGCATTAAAAGACTCCAGCTGGGTACAAGCCATGCAGGAGGAACTCGATCAATTCGATAAGAATCAAGTCTGGGAACTGTTATCTAAGCCTGCAAACGCTGCCATAGTTAGAACCAAATGGGTTTTTAGAAATAAGTTGAACGAAGATGGAGTAGTGCGAAACAAAGCCAGACTAGTAGCTCAAGGCTACTCACAGAAGAAAGGAGTCGACTATGATGAAACCTTTGCTTCGGTAGCACGATTAGAGTATATACGGATTCTTCTTGAATATGCATCTTTTAAAGGTTATAGACTTTTTCAGATGGATGTCAAAAGTTCCTTCTTAAATGGCTTTATTGATGAGGAGGTGTATGTAAAACAACCTCCTGGTTTTGAAGACACACAATTTCTTTACCATCTGTATAAGTTGACTAAAACCCTGTACGGGCTCAAGCAAGCTACTCGAGCCTGGTGCGAAAAGCTTAGCTCATTTCTACTTGATCATATTTTTACAAGAGGTAAAGTAGATACTACGTTATTCATCAAAAGATCATCAGAAGGTAATCTCATTATCCAAGTCTATGTTGATGATATTACTTTTGGAAGTGCTAACTCTCTTTTGTGCAAGGAATTTGCTAATCTCATGCAAAATGCATTTGAAATGTCCATGATGGGATAACTCACATTTTTCCTTGGACTTCAAATTTAACAATCTGAGGAAGGAATTTTTATATGTCAGACCAACCAAAGGAATTGATTCAAAAGTTCGGCATGAGTAGTGCTAAAGCAATTGGTACACCAAATGAGCCTGTTGCGACCAAAAATACTCACGCAAGTGCACGTGATCGTCAAGTAATAAAGTAGTGAGTAGAGTATCGTTCCCACGAAGACTTGTGATTAACTATTGATTGATTCAAACTCAATTAACTTATCGATCCAAGAGATTTTTCACAAAATATAGACGTAACTAATTTACTACCTAAAACTATCAAGCAATGAATTAACTAGAAAGCAACCGAACAAATAGTAATTTCAAATAACAATCAGTAGGAGAGAATATTACAGGGTCACGGGTTAGCTAACAATCGTGTTGCGTTCTTGGCTTAAAATGACTAATTGGTTTATTTGGATTGTTGATTGACAGGGTTGATATTGCTCATAAGAATCTGTCGAATTCTTACTCGCCTATTCAAGTTAACTTAATCCCTATATGTCTATGGAATTAAAATTAACAAAAAATGCATTTATACTTTCTGTATTTCAACCAAGCAAGACAATTAGGTATATGTTTATCCTAATTGTGAATCCGTTCCCCGATGCCCGGGTTCAAGAACTTGCTCTATTTAATTCTGTATGCAATCTAGAGTTCCCACTTTCGAGTTCAACTCTAAATTCGTAGATAGTATTTCACTGTTAGCTACTCAGCAAAATAATTGAGAACAGAATTAAATAAACAACCCAATATGATAAAATCAACTTCGTCAAATTAAACTTCAAATATCAACATTCATGTTCTACCCATGACCTTAGAACAATAGGGTTCTTAGCCACGCATGCTCATGGTAACAATTTCAAATAATTCCCAAGAATACATAAAAATCAATAAAAGAAGGAAAAAGTAAGAACTCAAGAGGAATTCTGTGATTCCCAAGCTTTGTCGTGGCTTTTTCTCCTTTCCCCGTGTGTTAAATGTATGTAGATGACCTAAAAGGGGTGTTTTTGGCCTATATATTGCGTACAAAAGTCGTGGCCAAAGTTCTCCTAATCCTAGTCCGAATCAGCTTCAGGGATTGATGCTGGGGTGGATGCTCCGCATCCACCTCGTCCTCCGCTTCTCAACTTCGCATCCACCCTTTGTTCCTCCATCTCAGCTTTGCCCAGGTGCGGATGCTATGGGGATGCACCAAGTATCTTCTTTCCAATCCAACCTCTTTTTCTCTAGTTGGAGCACCTTTTCTTCATATTTTTGCACTCCAAACACCCTAAATCAACACACACAACTCCATTAGTCATAAAACCAATAATTGAACCATGTTGGGCATTTTTAACACCAAAAAGCACCAAAAAGCGGTTAAAACATGGGTAAAGTACCATCAAAACATATAGAAATATTCCCAACATCACCACCCCACACTTAAACCTTTGTTCGTCCTCGAACAAACCATCACTATAGTAGACGAAACAAAATAAAGCTCTTATCTTTCAAAGCACACCACACCTATGACCATGGTTGATAGCAACAATTAAGATCTAGCATATGCATTCAACACACACTTTCCTTTAACTTATGCCATATTTCAAAAATATTCAAAACAAAAGCATCATTCTCTTAACAATCCTTGCCTCAAAACCCGACTCAATGTCACAATGCACTCGGGCTTGAACACTCAACATCGTAGAGAAGTCTAATAATGTTACCTATCCCTCATAAAATCATGTGCCCTCACAACAAAAGCAAAGAGAATAAGAAGAATCCACACATTCGAATCAAATACTCAAATATATTTTAAGGACTCATATATCAAAGAAATATCGCTCACTCTCACAAAGAAGTCACATGCATGCAGTTGGTACCATAGGCTTGCCCTAAATGTAAATCTCTTCTAATGTAGGCTCACTCGATCTAAAATCAATTAGGACTTTATCATGGTTGTAATGTGAGCTAAGGGATGAGTAGGATATATTTAGGAATAGTGACTCAACCTCCTAAGCACTTTAACACATCATATGATAACCTTTAAGCGCAAATTCTTCAATCCCAATTTCATTTTACAACTAAAATCACTCCCAACAAGGTACCCTTTTTCTTTAAGCACTACATTAGTTTATACCCCACTAGCAATCACAAGATGCCAATTTACTCTCTTATTTTGTTCTTTTTCTAGATTTTTCTTTCTTTCAACACTTCTCACTAGTGGTGTATTTTTTTTTATAATTCAAATGCGCCTTTCCTCCTTTCATTAGTTCCACTCCAAAGCCACCCCACACTTAGTCCCTTCTTACTTCTTTTAGCGCTTATCTCACAATTAAAGTGCTTTAAGAGGTAAAAGGATCAAAACAATGTCAATTAAGAACAAAAAAGGTATAGGCTTGTAATGTGGGTGTCAAATAAAAGTCTATAGGCTCAAAAGGGTTAACTAGGGATAAAGTTTATTTGTGATAAGCATTTAAGCTCAAAAGATCAAAGAAAGCCTAAAGTTATTTTTTAAACCGAGCATCACCTTAAATTTCTCTTCAACTCACATACCGGGCAAGTTCTAGACACAAGTACAATACATAGACTACACAAAAACCTCACCACACATGGCACATGACACACTAAGGACGATCTCATTCCGACTATCAAACAATTCAAGTATTCACGGAGCCACAAGATATTAAGCATTAAGCACAGAGTGAACACAAGTCAAGAAAATGAGACATAGGTGTCACAAAACATGCTATCCAAGTAAGCGAGGCATCATGATCAATTTGAAATCATAGGGAATATACTACACATGCAAAGCCTAAATATGCTACTATCATACAAGTCAAGGCGGCTAGGTTCATCATTCTTCCTCCTTTTATTCTCTAAATTCCTAATCTACTCTAAAAGAAAAAAAACTACCCGGTTCAAACTGCATCCCATGAAAAAGAACCGAGGCACAAAGAAAAACCTCGTGGGATTATTACTACCTAAAGAAAGATAAAAAACATATTCTGGATTTTGTTTGGGCTTTAATCCCTTAAGAAAACTGTCTAGGAGATCCATCGTCGGGAAAGTTCAATTTTTTCTACTTTTTTTTCGATTTTTTCTCATAGCTACTAAAGTACTACACAACTACAAAGAACAAAAATAAGAAGTTAATATTTTTCTAACATCCTACTACTAATTATATAGAGAAATTCTCCCACCCCACACTTAAAAGAGTGCAGTGTCCCCAAGGCACAAATAAAGCAAAACAATAACAGGGGTGGACAAGAAACTACCTGAAAGGCCAAAGGCCGAAGCAATAATGGCTCACGAGGTACTCAGACTTCCCCCAAGCATGGTCTTTTGTGTGGGCACCCCATACTTAGTCCTCACCATCTAGCTCACTTTTGCACTCTTCCAATGGCTTTGCTTCCTATGCTCATAATCCTACAAAACAAACATAAATGCTACAAAATAATAAAAATAAAATAAATAAAAAACAAACAAAAATAATAAAAAAAGCAATAAAGTTGGGAGAACAAGCGCCTAATTTAACGTCGCGGCACGACGTTAACCACTTTTTCCTCCACCTCGAACTTATGAATTTGTACCCCTAACATGGCATCCAGTCTGTGGTTATGCTCCAGTGGTGGGGCTACAATGATAACCATGCCAAGTAATAATTTTTTCACTCTGCACTTCTTGGCCTTTAGATGAGGAATGTAATTTTTGCTTTCTGGCATGAAAAATTCAAGAATATAGACACTCTCATCCTCACTCTTTGACTCCCTCATAGGCTCAGATGGCTCGATTACTATCTTACTATCTAAACACAATGTAGAAAAATAATTGGAATGAGGTCTATTGCGCCCTAACTCATGAATTGTACTATTATTTACATCCCCATATATACACACACTCAAGTCTCCCAAAGTAATGTTATTTACTCTCTCGCATGACTCTAGAGCACTCTTCTCAATATTGGCATCATCAAGGAGAATATGGTCTAATGATTGGTATCTCATTTTAGCTGCTCAATTTGGTCTAGAAGATCTTTTTCAGCTTCACACAACTCATCATTAAATTATTGGGCGTTACAGGCATCAACCTTTGCACTCAAATTTGCATCCTAGTTATGCACAACCAAGCCAAAATTATCGATTTTATGTGCAAGATCGTCTCTCTCCTTAGACCAATCATTCACCAACGTTGTTAGAAGACTACGTCGGTTCGCATATTCGCTTAATCGAGAATATCCGTCCCAATACCAACCCTTACTCCCATATTCAAATTCAGACTTCGAAGAGGTCAGGTCATGACAAGCCCAAAAAGACGGGCCATAACAGTCTTTCGTCAACCAAGAATCTTCATCAATACCCTTACCTCTGGATATTTCATCCCCAGATGTCATGCTGAGAGAACTAGAAAAACACTAAGAGAAAAATCAAATAGTTATAAAAAATAAAATATTTACAAAACGTGAAGGAAAAAAAAACTTGTAAAGATAAAAGTAAAAGTCTAATCTAGAAAAATAGTTAATTTCTAAGTCCCCGGCAACGGCGCCAAAAACTTGTTGCGACCAAAAACACTCACGCAAGTGCACGTGATCGTCAAGTAATAAAGTAGTGAGTAGAGTTTCATTCCCACGAAGACTTGTGATTAACTATTGACTGATTCAAACTCAATTAACTTATCGATCCAAGAGATTTTTCACAAAATATAGACGTAACTAATTTACTACCTAAAACTATCAAGCAATGAATTAACTAGAAAGCAACCGAACAAATAGTAATTTCAAATAACAATCAGTAGGAGAGAATATTCCAGGGTCACGGGTTAGCTAACAATCATAATATGCTGGAGTTCCAGCACAGTATACCTGTCCAGTATAATATGCTGGAAGTTCATACACAAGTGCTCGAATCTCCAGTATATTATGCTGGAACTTTCCGTGTGTTGGAGTTCCAGCATAATATGCTGGAAGTTCATACACAGGTGCAGCGAACTCCAGTATATTATGCTGGACCGGTCTCTGTTGCAGCAAAATAGTGGCTATTTTTGATTGACTTGGTAAACGCTGGCTATTTTTGAATGACCAGTCCAAAAACTGGCTAGACCGTGTTATTTTAACGATAGATATAGATATAGATATTTATATCTAATATTATATTAAAAGCACAAATACCTTTTTTTTTTACCCTTTAAAAATTACATATTAGAATTAGTGAATTGAGTAGTGTTCCTAATAATTAGGAATTTAAAATTGTATTATTTAGGATATTGAATTTGATCATTAAATCTTTCTTTATTTAAAAGCTCAAAATCAAGATTTTATTTTATATAAATCCCTTGCCTAATATTTTTGACTTTAAAATTTTCTAAAATACATACCAAGTTGTGCCATCTAGAGCAACAAATCGATTTTCTCTTCATCTCCTATTTAGGAATGTTGATTTTATTAAGAATTTAATGAGAGATAGAGAGAAGTAGTTGACAAAAGTAAATAACTTCTACAAACACAAAGATCTAAAGCAAAATGTCAAATAAATT
This sequence comes from Nicotiana attenuata, assembly GCF_001879085.1. Taxonomy (NCBI): domain Eukaryota; kingdom Viridiplantae; phylum Streptophyta; class Magnoliopsida; order Solanales; family Solanaceae; genus Nicotiana; species Nicotiana attenuata. The sequence continues at coordinate 209,324 of NW_017670457.1, forward strand.
TTTTTACCCTTTGAAAATAAAATATCAAACTTTATGTATTAAGGTGAGAATCATATTCCTTCTTCTCAAAGATTTAACAAACAAAACAAACATCCAACGTTCATTCGACAGTTGAAAGGTTTTAGTTAGACCAATCAAAGTAAAGTATCAATTAAAACAGTAAAATAATAATAATAAAGAGAAAAAGCACGACCTTTGTATAGATGGAAACTTCTTCAAATACATGAGTAAAAAAACTCAAACTGAACGTGGGTGGTCTTACACGGTGGAAACGAAGCTCAAACTGTTTTGGGTGGCTGTTTTAGCTACTGTTTTTTGCTGATTTTTTCTTTCTTTCTCCTCTTCTTTTGTATTTGTATTGTGTTGCTCTCTATTTATACCTGAAGATCTAGGTCTTATGTGGGAGAATATTTTTGTGGAGGAATATTTTTGTGGGGAATGAGGAATAGAATCAAAAACGTGCTGGGACTAATTGGTGAGCAAGGAATAAATAGAAAATTATTGATATTTGTGGATAAGAAAGGAAAATTGTGGGAGTATGTGCAATGTGCGTTCAAAAATTGTGCTGGTAAGACCACACTTTCTTTCTGCCGTGAGTTGGCATAAAAAAATTGATTTTGTTTTTCTTCATTTTTTTTTGTTATTTCTTTTAAAACTAATAAAATGCTTAACGTAAAAAAACAAGTGTAGAAAGATCAAGAATAGTTAGACCCTATGTCACGAACCAATTCCATGTCAGGCTGTGATAGCGTCCAACACCGTTGCTAGACAAAGTCATAAGTAAACAACTTAGTGGTTTCCCATTTTATTAAGCAATCCCAACATCTAACTTTACTTAAATTTAAATCATTTGATATATATAACGGATTTTTAAAGCAACCAAAACGGTAACAACTAAAAGAAATCATAACTATAGGAATACAACCCAAAAATCAAGTCTACTAATATGTGCCAAGATCTAGTGACACAAGTGTGTGGGCAACTAGTAGAATATACAAAAGATGACTATCCTACTGTCTGAAATAGAATAGACAGATACAAGCAAAAGAGAAACTCCGGCATGCTGCTGAACGGCTAGAAAGGGGGAAGCTCACCGTGAAGTATCGGTCCAAGCTCAAGAATGCGCGCCTGGCGGATAACCAGATGCACCTGCCTCAGATCCAGTACAATTAAGTACAGAAGCGTAGTATGAGTACATAAACAATATGTACCTAGTAAATATCCAGTCTAACCTCGAAGAAGTAGTGACGAGGGGTCAACTTGACACTTACTGGCCAACAATAATATAATTAAGTGTTAAGCTAGGCATAGATACCATGAATAATGCTAACAGTTCAATAACATGAAGAGATAAGATATTCTTTCGTAACTGAAATGTCAATTTCAGTCATATCATGTAACAACTTACAATTCAAAGCATTTAGAAAATTATAAATCACGGAGGGTTCCAAATAATTAACATGTGCAATGCCGAGGTCGTACGGCCCGGTCCAACATAGTATTAAAATATGCACTGCCGGAGGATCGAACGGCGCGAACCATAGATGCATCTATTTACTACCGAGGCGCTCTGCCCGATCCACAAATAACACTTCATTTTCAAGAAAACACAAATTTCTCATTTACAGTCAAGTATTTCATACAAACCTTCAAGTAAGTGAATTTAACCGAATACAACTCTTTCATAAATTTCTAACATGGTTTAAGTGATTAGTTTAGCAAGTAAGGACACAACATTCCAATTATAGCATGATATGGGTCCTAAACTACCCGGACAATAGCATACTAGTAGCTGCGTACGGACTCTCGTCACCTCGTACGTACGTAGCCCCCACAAATAGGTTCAAACATATTTTTAATTCACTTATGGGGTTAATTCCCTCTTACAAGGTTAGACCTCGTCTAAAAGCCTACTTCCCGATTCAAGAACGCTCTCAAACCTCCAAATTTGACGCCCAACAATTCGAAGCTAGTCAAATATTATATAAACTAATCAATCTATGCTCAAAAGTTCATAATTCCACCATTTAAGTGATTACCCAACCTAATTTGCAAGATTCCTAAAACTCACCCCCCGGGCCCACATGCTCGGGTTTCGAAATTTTCAAAGAAAGTTGTTACCCATGACCTTAGGAACATAAATATATGATTTTTACTAAATTCCATAACAAATTTCGTGGTTAAATCTCATTTTTATCAAAAACCTAGGTTTCCACCTAAACCCATAATTTTCACTAATTTACATGTTATAATCTACCCACAAACTATGTATTTAACTCACATTGTGTAGAAATTACTTACCTCAAAGTGCTAAGTGAAATTCCCTCTCTAAGAGCTCCAAAATTCGCCCAACAATGGAAGAAATGAGCCAAAATAACCTAAGTCCCGTTCTTTAAAAGTGTTCTGCCCAAGTCTGCCTTCTTCTTGATCGCGGAAGAAGCCTCGCGATCGCAAAGGCAAACGGTCCAGGCCCAGGGAAATTACCCATCGCGAACGCGAAGGCTTGCTTGGCCTACCCTATGCGAACGCGAGGGCTTCTTCGCGAACGCGAAGAATAAACAGCGGCCACCCAGCTCAGCCCCTTCTACGCGAACTCGAGCCAGGTCACGCGAACGCGATGGCTAGAGGATCCAGGAATCCGCGAACGAGATCCTGGGCACGCGAATGCGAAGGGAAAAAGCTTCCCAGCCCACAGCACCCCAAATCCTTCATCGCGAATGTGAGGGTCTGACTGTGTTCGCGAAGAAGGAAACCAGAAGCAGAAATCTGGTGTGTTTCAACTCAACTCCGGCGGTCCGAAATGCACCCGAGCCCGTCGAGATCCCGTCAAACTACTCCAACAAGTCATAAACATAATACGTACTTGCTCGAACTCTCAAAACACGTAAAACAACAACAAAACCAAGAATCGCATCCCAAAATCAAATTGAATCAAACTTTGAACTTCAAGTTTCTAAATCGCTCCGAACGCGTCGAATCATACTTAGACTACTCGGATTGACACCAAATTTTGCGTGCAAGTCTTAAATGACATTACGGAACTATTTCTAGTCTCAGAATTCCGTTTGGATCTCGATATCACAAAAATCTGCTCCAAACCAAATGTAAAGAACTTCATAGTTCTTCAAGAACCAACTTTTACTATTAGGTGCCTAAATGCTCCCGGGTCATCTTAAACCCGATCCGGACATACGCCCAAGTCTGAAATCATCATACAAACCTCTTGGAACTGTCAAATATCGATTTCGAGGTCGTTTACTTAAAAAGTTGACCAAAGTCAAACTTGGCCTTTTAAGCCAACCTTAAGGAACCAAGTGTTCCGATTTTAATCTAAACTCTTCCAAATCCCGAACAAACTATCCCCACAAGTCATAAATCAGTAAAAGCAAGTACAGAAAGTCTCATTTAGGGGAACGGGGTTCTAACAAGCAAAACGACCGGTCGGGTCGTTACATTCTCCACCTCTTAAACAAACGTTCGTCCTCGAACGGGTTTAGATTCATACCTGAAGTGCTGAATAAGTGTGGATATCTGCTCTGCATGTCCTCCTCGGACTCCCAGATCGCCTCCTCGACTGGTTGGCCCCTCCACTGAACATTTACCGCGAAAATCATCTTGGATCTCAACTAGTGATCCTGTCTATCAACAATAGCAATTGGCTCCTCCTCATAACCCAAGCTCTCATCTAGATGAATAGTGATGAAGTCTAACACATGTGACAAGTCGGCGTGGTACCTCCGGAGCATAGACACGTCAAAAACCGGATGAACTCCTAATAAGCTGGGAGGTAAAGCAAGCTCATAAGCAACCTCCCCAACTCGCTTCAACACCTCAAGTGGGCCTATAAACCTGGGGCTCAACTTTCCTTTCTTCCCGAACCTCATAATACCCTTCATCGGCGAGACTTTCAAGAGAACCTTCCTGCCGACCATAAATGATACATCCCGTGCCTTCTGATCCGCGTAACTCTTCTGTCTGGATTGTGCTGTGCGAAGTCGCTCCTGGATCAGCTTTACCTTTTCCAAGGCATCTTTCACCAAATCTGTACCATATAACTTAGCCTCGCCGAGCTCAAACCACCCGATGGGAGAACGGAATCGCCGACCATATAAAGCCTCAAATGGAGCCATCTCGATGTTGGACTGATAACTATTGTTGTAAGAAAACTCGGCCAAAGGCAAGAACTGATCCCACTGCGCTCCAAAGTCAATCACACATGCTCTGAGCATGTCCTCCAAGATCTGAACTGTCCGCTCCGACTGCCCGTCGGTCTGTTGATGAAATGTTATGCGGAGCTCTACACGGGTCCCCAACTCACTCTGTATGGCTCTCTAGAAGTGTAAAGTGAACTGAGGGCCTCTATCTGATATGATGGAAACAGGCACACCGTGCAACTGAACTATCTCCCGAATATAAATCTGGGCCAACTTTGCTGAAGTATAGGTAGTCACAACCGGAATGAAGTGTGCCGACTTGGTTAACCTGTCGACAATGACCCAAACTACATCAAACTTCCGAAAGGTCCGCGGCAATCCAACAACGAAGTCCATAGTAATGCGTTCCCATTTTCACTCACGTATAGTCATCTGCTGAAGTAGGCCACCTGGCCTCTGGTGCTCATACTTAACCTGCTGGCAATTTAAACACCTAGCCACATACTCAACTATGTCTTTCTTCATCAGTCGCCACCAATAATGCTGGCTCAGGTCACGATACATCTTCATAGCACCTGGATGAATAGAATTACCGAAAACTGTGTGCCTCCTCTAAAAATCCTCTCGCTCAAGCCATCGACATTAGGAACGCATAGACGACCCTGGAGTCGCAGAACACCATCCTCGCCAATAGAAACCTCTTTGGCACTACTCTATACTACCGTCTCTCTGAGAACTGCCAAATGCGGATCATCAAACTGCCGAGCCTTGATTTGCCCCAATAGTGAAGAGTGGGCAACAACACATGCCAGGACTCGGCTGAGCTCAGAAATATCCAACCTCACAAGTCTGTTAGCCAAGGACTGAATGTCCAAAGCTAGTGGCCTCTCCTCTGCTGAAAGGAATGCCAAGCTACCCATACTCTCTGCCTTCTTGCTTAAGGCATCCGCGACCACATTTGCCTTGTCCGGATGATAAAGAATGGTGATGTCATAATCCTTCATTAACTCAAGCCATCTACCCTGCCTCAAATTGAGATCCCTTTGCTTGAACAAGTGCTGTAAGCTGCAAAGATCAGTATAAACCTCACATGACACCCCATACAGATAATGCCTCCATATCTTAAGAGCATGAACAATCGCGGCAAACTCTAGGTCGTGCACGGGGTAATTCTTCTCATGAATCTTCAGTTGACATGAAGCATATGCAATAACTCGCCCCTTCTGCATCAATATACAACCCAAGCCAATGCATGAAGCGTCACAATACACCGTATACATCCCCGAACCGGAAGGAAACACTAGAACCGGTGTTGTAGTCAAAGTTGTCTTAAGCTTCTGAAAGCTCGCCTCACATTCATCGAACCAATGGAATGGAGCACCCTTCTGGGTCAATCTAGTCAAAGGTGCCGCAATGGATGAAAATCCATGCATAAACCGGTGATAATAACCTGCTAACCCCAGGAAACTCCTGATCTCAGTCACCAAAGTGGGATGTGGCCAACTCTGAACTGCCTTGATATTCTTGGGATCCACTTTAATACCCTCTCATGATACAACATGTCCTAAGAATGCCACAGTCTCTAGCCAAAACTCACACTTGGAGATAGCATATAGCTTCTGTTCCCGCAATGTCTGAAGTACCACTCTTAAATGTTGCTCGTGCTCCCCCAAGCTACGTGAGTAGATCAAAATGTCATCAATCAAGACAATGATGAACGAATCAATATAAGGCTTGAACACCATGTTCATCAAATCCATAAATGCCGCCAGGGCGTTAGTCAAGCCGAAGGACATCACCAGGAACTCATAATGGCCATATCTAGTACGGAAAGCAGTCTTCGGGACATCTGAGTCCCGAATCTTCAGCTGATGATACCCTGAGCTCAAGTCGATCTTAGAGAACACCCTAGCACCTTGCAACTGGTCAAACAAATCATCAATGCACGGCAACGGGTACTTGTTCTTGATGTTAACTTTGTTCAACTGGCGGTAATCAATGCACATCCGCATAGTCCCATCTTTCTTCTTCACAAATAACACTGGTGCACCCCAGGTGATACACTTGGTCTCACAAACCCCTTTGTTAACAATTCCTCAAGCTGCTCCTTCAACTCTTTCAACTCTTTCGGAGCCATACGGTATGGTGGAATAGATATAGGTTGTGTTCCTGGAGGCAAATCAATATAGAAATCAATATCACGATCCGGTGGCATGACTGGAAGGTCAGAAGGGAACACATTGACAAATTCCTGGACTACAGGCACAGAATCAATCATCGGAGACTCTACGGTGGTGTCCCGAACATAAGCTAGATAAGCCAAACAACCCTTCTCGACCATATATCGAGCCTTCAAAAAAGAGATAACCCGACTAGATGTACTATCGGAGGAACCCTTCCACTCCAACCTCGGCAACTCTGGCATCGCTAAAGTAACAGTCTTGGCATGGAAAACTAGGATGGCGTGATATGAGGATAACTAGTCCATGCCTGGGATCACTTCAAAGTCGGTCATATCAAGTAACAGAAGGTCCGCTCTAGTCCCGTAAACAGAATGTGACCACACAGGACCGATAGATCTGATCCACAACCATAGAATCACCCACAGGAGTGGACACATAAACAGGAGTACCCAAAGACTCACGAGAAATATCTAGGAAATGGGCAAACAGAGATGATACATTTGAATAGGTGGACCCTGGATCAAATAACACTAAAGCATCCCTACCGCAGACAGAAATAATACCTGTGATCATAGCATCTGAGGCCAATGCATCTGGTCTGGCCGGAAAAACATAGAATGTGGCTGGAGCGCCGGCTGGCTGGCCTCCGCCGAACAGAACAGTAGTTGGCTGACCTCCCCCTACTTGGCCTCTACCTCTAGGATGGCCCCTACCAGCCTGCCCTCCGCCTCTGGGCGGCCAGACAGCCGGTGCTGAAATCATGGGCTGCTAACCCTGCTGCATTGCCTTGCCCCGAAGCCTGGGGCAGAATCTTCTCATGTGACCAAGATCTCCGCACTCAAAACAGCCCCTCGGTGCGGCGATCTACTGCTCTGATGTCTGACCCTGATGGCCTGTAGACCCACTAAAAGAAGCCTGAATAGCCGGTGGGCGGTATGAACTCTCCGGCATGGGACTAAAATAGGAGCTGGAAGAACCCTGGTGGCCTAAGTACCCACTGGAAGAATCCTGGATGGCTGGTGGGCGGTAAGAACTCTCTAGTATGGCACTGAAATAGGGGGGCACAGGAGCACCTCGAGGAGGTGGTGGTGCTGAATATGATGGCCTGCTAGGCTGACCCCTCCCAAAATGACCTATGCCCCTAGCCGGGGCACCTCTAAACTCTCTAGAGAAACGAGCCCTCTTGTCCTGCTGCATCTGCTCCCTACCTCTTTGACGGTAGCCCTCAATCCTCCGACCAATCTCCACTACCAACTGATAAGAAGTCCCCATCTCAACCTCTCGGGCCATATTGACCCTAATACCGGAGTACAGTCCCGCAACAAACCTCCGCACTCTCTCTGCGTCCGTAGAAACTATCATAAGTGCATGGCGAGATAACTCAGAAAACCTCGCCTCATAGTTAGTCACTGACATCTGACCCTGCTCAAGCTGCTCAAAAAGATACCGCAACTCTTCCCTCTCGGAGGGTGGAATATACCTATCCAAGAAAAGCTGTGTGAACTGGCCTCAAGTCATGGGAGGAGAACCCGTTGTTCTGCCAAGAAGATAAGACTGCCACCATCTATGGGCCATGCCCTCCAACTGCAAGGTAGTGAAGTCAACCCCCTGAGAATCCAATATCCTCATGTTGTGCAGTCTGTCCGTGCACCTATCAATGAAATCCTGGCACCCTCATGACGCTCGCCTCCGAAGACATGAGGGTGTAGCCTAGTCCATCTGTCCAATAACTTCTGCGGATCGCTCTCCGCAACTGGTCTAGGCTCAGGCACCACTACTGCAACTGGCTGGGCCCCGTCCACGGGTAGTGTATCCGGAGTCTGATACACTGCGGCTGCATGCCCAGGAGGGGTTTGTGCTCCCCCTGCCGCCCGAGATATGGGTGGGTCTGCTGGAAATAAACCAGTCGGGGTCATAGAATCCATGAACCGCAGCATACGGCCCATGACCTCCTGAAAGCCCGGTGCTGTCATGAAATCTAGCGGGGCTGGCTTCGCTGCTGGCACCTCGCCCTGCTCCTCGATGATGGGATCCTCCACTGGATCCGCAGGTGGTGCTACTGGGGAAACTCTGAGGCGCCCTCGTCCCCTACCTCAGGCCGGTGCCCTCCCCCGGCCTCTGCCTCGGCCTCTAACAACAGGGGGAGAAGCTCCTCCCAGGTCTGAAACGTCCTCCGTACGCGTCCTCACCATCTGTGAGAGAATAGAAGAAGGAAATTTAGTATACCATCAACTACACGATAGAAGATGAATAAAGAGTAGTTTCCTAACACCCTATAGGCTCTCAAAGATAAGTACAGACGTCTCCGCACCGATCCGCAAGACTCTGTGAGGCCTGCCCATTACTTATGAGACCTACGTGAACCTAGTGCTCTGATACCATGTTGTCACGACCCAACTCCATGTCAGGCCGTGATGCGTCCAGCACCGTTGCTAGACAAGCCAATAGTGAACAACTTAGCAGCTTCCCATTTTATTAAGCAATCCCAACATCTAACTTTACTTAAATTTAAATCATATGATATATATAACGGATTTTTAAACCAACCAAAACGGAAACAACTAAAAGAAATTATAACTATAGGAATACAACCCAAAAAACAAGTCTACTAATATGTGCCAAGATCTAGTGTCACAAGTGTGTGGGCAACTAGTAGAATATACAAAAGATGACTATCCTACTAGGGGTGGGCATAAAATCCGAAAAACCGAATTCCGAACCGAACCGAATTAATTCGGTATTTCGGTTTCGGTTTTTTTCGGTATTTCGGTCTAATTCGGTATTGCAATTTCGGTATTTCGGTATTTTGGTACGGTCCTCGGTATTAGAAATTTGAAATTTCGGTATACCGAAATACCGAAATACCGATTTTTTTAAATACATTTTCTTATTGCCCCAGTCCACTGCCCCAGCCCATAGCCCCTGCCCACTCTAATAATTTTAATTCCAACTTCCCAGCGCCCCAGCCCATCGCCCCAGCCCACTCTAAAGATTAGGGCTAATTCATTAGGTTAGGCCATTAGCAATTCTGCAGTACTGATAGTCAGATACAGTTGACTGAGTAGGCGATTAGGGCATTAGGCGATTTCCGAGCTCGATTCGATTCCTCAGTCCTCACTCCTCAGAAATTCCGGGCAAACGAAGACGCTGCTGTTGCGAACTTGCGATAGTTTCAATTTTCAAAGGTATGTTTCTACTTTTTTTTTTTTGGTTGTTGACTGGCTTTAGCAGATGAGTTAGAGGTGAAGAGGATCCCTTATTTTGTTATTCCTTTTTCTTTCTGAAATTAATGTCTTTTTCTATATGTGGCAAAAGAAGTACAAAATCTAACTTATTGATCAGTGCAAGGTATACTTGGTAACTCCATTGAGTATGCCAGTTCTTATCAGTGTGCCGAAAGAGTAAAAACCCAAAAAACAGAGAGTGTGTGTGTTCTGAAATCGTGTTTCAAATATTTTAAAGAAAGTTGCTAGCGAAAATGGAAGGAATAAAGATCCTTCCTTCCTTTGTGTTTTGAAAAGAAATCCTAGTCTTTTCTGTACCTTATAGTCAGAATATGAGCTCTAATTGACTTGCACGTTCAAGACTTTCTGGGGTTCATTATTTTAGAAACTTTGGTAGCACTTGTAGGGAGAAGCAGAAACATGGTAGTTGAAGCTACTCATAGCTAGTTTGAAATAACTAAAAGTGCACTCTCATATTTACATTCTCTCAACATTACTGATAGCAAGGTAGTTAATTTGGTGATTGTTAATTTGTGTTTATATTTATTTAATTTTGTATAGATGGCAGATACAAGTAGAGGAATGGAGAAGTTCGCAAAGTAGAGTGCAAGCATTGTGGTCAAGTCTATAATGTTAATCCAAAGAGGAATGGAACAATTGGTTTAAGGAAGCATATTAAACGTTGTCTTGCGCGTCTTCCTGGAATCCGTATTTAAGAATTAAGATTGTTTTTGTTGAGGGATGCCCTCTCTGTTTTTGTTGCACTATGTTTAAGTGTTAAGACTGTTAAGACTGTTGCAGTTGGCCAGTTGCACTGTGTTTAAGTGTTAAGACTGTTTTTGTTGCACTGTGTTTAAGTGTTAAGACTGTTTTTATTGTGTAATGTGCAGTTGGCCAGTTGCACTGTGTTTAAGACTCCATATATATTGCATTGTCTTAAACTTATGGTATCACTAAAATGTGTAATTATAAACATTTAAATGCAATTGATTATGTGAAACTATCCGAGCCTGTCAAGGAGGTTAGTATGTTCTTGGTGCCTTATAATATGTGCTTGCAGAATTGAATCAGAAGGATAAGTAATAATAGCAAGTGGATATATTTAAGTTTTCAGCAGGCTGATAATGTTTGATATAGTTGTGTAATGTGTAGTTGTTCAGCTTATGGAGTGTAATGTGTAGAAGGCTGATAAATTGAAGTTGTGTAATGTGTAGCAGGCTGATAAATTGAAGTTATATATAACATTGTGCACTGTTATATATCGGAAGTCGGAACAGATACTTTCACAGTGAAAGTTTCAATTGTGCATGTGCACCGTTAGCATTGATTATTCAGCGATTATTAAACCGAAACCGTACCGAACCAAAATAAGAAATACCGAACCGTACCGAAATATTTTAGTATGGTATTTGGTATACACAATTGATAAACCGAATACCGAAATATCAAACCGAAATTCTTAAATACCGAATCGAAATACCGAATGCCCACCCCTATATCCTACTGTCTGAAATAGAATAGACAAATACAAGTAAAAGAGAAACTCCGGCATGCTGCTGAACGACTAGAAAGGGGATAGCTCACCGTGAAGTCTCAGTCCAAGCTCAAGAATGCGCGCCTGACGGATAACCAGATGCACCTGCCTCAGATCCTGTACGATTAAGTACAGAAGCGTAGTATGAGTACATAAACAATATGTACCCAGTAAGTATCCAGTCTAACCTCGAAGAAGTAGTAACGAGGGTTCGACTTGACACGTACTAGGCAAACAATAATTCAATTAAGTGTTAAGCTAGACATAGGTACCATAACAGGAAGAGATAAGATATTCTTTCGTAAATGAAATGTCAATTTCAGTGATATCATGTAGCAACTTACAATTCAAAGCATTTAGGCAATTATAAATCGCAGAGAGTTCCAAATAATTAACATGTGCAATGCCGAGGCTGTACGGCCCGGTTCAACATAGCATTAAAATGTGCACTGCTGGAGGGTCGAACGGCGCGAACCATAGATGCATCTATTTACTACCGAGGCGCTCTGCCTGATCCACAAATAGCAATTCATTTTCAAGGAAACACAAATTTCTCATTTACAGTCAAGTATTTCATACAAACTTTCAAGTAAGTGAATTTAACCGCATACAACTCTTTCATAAATTTCTAACATGGTTTAGGTGATTAGTTTAGCAAGTAGGACACAACATTCCAATTATAGCATGATACGGCTCCTAAACTACCTGGAAAATAGCGTACAAGTAGCTACGTACAGACTCTCGTCACCTCACACATATGTAGCCCCAATAAATAGGTTCAAACATGTATTTAATTCACCTATGGGGTTAATTCCCTCTTACAAGGTTAGAGAGGAGACTTACCTCGTCTCAAAGCCTACTTTCCGATTCAAGAACGCGCTCAAACCTCCAAATTTGACGCCCAAAAATTCGAAGCTAGTCAAATATTACATAAACTAATCAATCTATGCTCAAAAGTTCATAATTCCACCATAAGTGATTAGCCAACCTAATTTGCAAGATTCCTAAAATTCACCCCCGGGCCCACATGCTCAGATTCCGGAAATTTTCAAAGAAAGTTGTTACCAATAATCTTAGGAACATAAATATATGATTTTTACTAAATTCCATAACAAAATTCGTGGTTAAATCTCATTTTTATCAAAAACCTAGGTTTCCACCTAAGCCCATGATTTTCACTAATTTACATGTTATAATCTACCCATAAACTATGTATTTAACTCACATTGTGTAGAAAGTACTTACGTCAAAGTGCTAAGTGCAATCCCCTCTCTAAGACCTCCAAAAATTGCCCGACAATGGAAGAAATGAGCCAAAATAACCTAAGTCCCGTTTTTTAAAAGGGTTCTGCCCATGTCTGCCTTTTTCGTGATCGCGGAAGAGGCCTCGCGATCGCGAAGGCAAACGGTCCAGGCCCAGGGAAATTACCCATCGCGAACGCGACAGGAGCCTCGCGAACGCGAAGGCTTGCTTGGCCTACCCTACGCGAACGCGAGGGCTTCTTCGCGAACGCGAAGAATAAACAGCGGCCACCCAGCTCAGCCCTTTCTACGCGAACGCGAGCCAGGTCATGCGAACGCAGTGGCTAGAGGACCCAGGCCTCTGCGAACGCAATCCTGGGCACGCGAACGTGAAGGGAAAAAGCTTCCCAGCCCTCAGCACCCCAAATCCTTCATCGCGAACGCGAGGGTCTAACCGCATTTGCGAAGAAGGAAACCAGAAGCAGAATTCTGGTGTGTTTCAACTCTACTTCGGGCGGTCCAAAACGCACCCGAGCCCCTCGGGACCCCATCCAACTACTCCAACAAGTCTATAAACATAATACGAACTTGCTCGAACTCTCAAAATACGTAAAACAACAACAAAACCAAGAATCACACCCCAAAACCAAATTGAATCAAACTTTGACCTTCAAGCTTCTAAATCGCTCCGAACGAGTCGAATCATACTTAGACTACTCGGAATGACACCAAATTTTGCGTGCAAGTCTTAAATGACATTATGGAACTATTCCCAGTCTCGAAATTTCATTCGGACCTCGATATCACCAAAACCCGCTCCAAACTAAATTTGAAGAACTTCAAAGTTCTTCAAGAACCAACTTTCACTATTAGGTGCCTAAACGCTCCCGGGTCATCCAAAACCCAATCAGGACATACGCCCAAGTCTGAAATTATTATACGAACCTATTGGAACCGTCAAATCCCGATTCCGAGGTCGTTTACTTAAAATGCTGACCGAAGTCAAACTTGGCCTTCTAAGCCAAACTTAAGGAACCAAGTGTTTCGATTTCAACCCAAACTCTTCCAAATCCCGAACTAACTATCCCCGCAAGTCATAAATCAATAAAAGTAAGTACGGGAAGTCTCATTTAGGGGAAAGGGGTTCTAACAAGCAAAACGACCGGTCGGGTCGTTACACCTTAAGGGAAAATATAAAAAGTGTGATTATTTTTGTAGTTTTTAATTTATTGTAAATGCGGGATGCTTTGTGCATCGTTCTGTCCTTTGCCCTTTTTGTTTAAAAAGGTATATTTTCATATGTCCGTAATGAGAAGTTTTTATATTCACGCAGATGATATGACGTGTTTAAAATGACAAGTTTAAGTTTTTTTTATAGCCAAAAAAATATTACAAAATTTTTAAGACCACAAATTTTAAAATATTTCGTTCTTTATTAAACTTTGTTCCAAGTAAACTACGATAAATAAAGTGAAACTGAGGGAGAAATACTTTATCCTACTTAGAAACCCTTTAATTATAAACTTCTTACTAGGCTTTCAGTGATATGCTTTTATGTAGTTTTATAAATATCATGACATGTTTCGAACCACAAGATTTAATTAAGGGTTCTTTTAGGTATTTGTTAAGTCGTCCTCAACCAACGTTTTTCAATCATATGTAGTCTTCTCTTACATTCTCCCTACCGTCCCACCAGTCCACCCACTATTATACTCTTTTAGCACGAGTTTAGTTTGGCATATTGAATATGAGAATGTTCCATCTCTAACTATACTATAAATACTATCATTTGAGTGCAGCCAAAAAACTTCAAGTGCAAGAACCTCATCATCCACATTCCAAAAATCTTTAAAAACTACCTACAAACATGAGGCTCTTAGCTGGAAATTTTAAAACAAATTGCAACATAATACACTCCTCAAATTATAACTTGCTTTTTACCAAAAAGCATTTGGGACTTGCATTGCCTACTTCAAGGTGCTCTACACTAAGAAAATCCGGTGCTCGTGGCTACAGGATCACGAGCTCGTGGAACCCTGATTCGGGTAACTGCTCTATCGGGGAAAGACCGGTGGATGGAATTCCAAGGTATCAAGAATTGGGAAGGTTTGCTTGATCCACTTGATGATGATCTCCGTAAGGAGATCTTAAGGTACGGGGAATTTGTCGAAGCAACCTATCGCTGCTTCAACTTTGACTTGTCATCACCCACGTATGCCACTTGTCGTTATCCTATGAGTTCCATGCTGAGAGACGGCGGACTAGACAAGAGCGGATACAAGGTAATGAAGAACCTTTATGCCACGTGTGCAGTTCAAATGCCAAGTTGGACTAAAAGATTCCCGAATTTAGCATCCCCATGCTCCAGCTGGATCGGTTACGTGGCAGTCTGCGAAGATGAGGAAGAGATCGCCAGACTTGGGCATCGTGACGTGGTGATTGCTTATCGAGGTACTGCCACCTCATGCGAATGGCTCGAAAATCTACGTGCTACGTTAACTTCTTTACAGAATGACATGGCACCCGAAAATTACGATCAACCCACGTTACAAAGTGGATTCTTGGGCTTGTACACAACCAAAAGCGAATGTGATCAAAGTTTGCAGGACACAATTAGAGAAGAAATTGGCAACATTCATAATAAGTATAGTGACGAGCCTTTAAGTATAACTGTCACAGGCCATAATCTTGGAGCTGCCCTTGCAATATTAACCGCGTACGATACTACAAAATTTAGTCACGCACCAATAGTAACAGTCGTATCATTTGGAGGGCCTAGAATAGGAAACAAAAGTTTTAGATGTCAATTAGAGAAAAGTGGTACAAATGTTCTCCGCATTGTCAACTCCGACGATCCACAATTACAAAGTTCCGGGATTCGTGATTGACGAAGATGATGACGTGGCGGAAAGAGGGAGTGCGACCCACATGACGACAACGGGGCAAGCTGGCTTCAAAAATGCATGGAGGATACACAATGGGTATATGCTGAGGTGGGCAAAGAACTTAGATTAAGTAGTAAAGACTCTAAATTTAGCAAAGCTGGAGGTGTGTCCACGTGTCATGATCTCAAGACGTACTTGCACTTGGTGAAAAGGATGTAGAGAAGCGAGATCAAGAAAGAACTGCGGCTTTAGTTTGACAAATCTTTTCTTTATTCGGTACAGAGAATAGGAATAGGAAATAGGAATAGAAATAGGACCACACGTGAGTCTTCTTGAAAATACACACCAAAAATGTGTCAAGCGAAAAATGGTACAAAGATTGCACGTACATTTTTTTCTCTTTTTGAGAAAAGGGTTTCCCTTATTTTTGAAGGAGCCCTACTCTCGTTGCCTATACTCCATAGGTTAGCAATATTTTCAATGTATATAATATATGGTGATCAAGTTATGGAAGTTAAATATCTGCATCTTTCTTGAGTTACATGCAAGCATCACTACTAGAAAACTGTCAAATTCCGTCCAAACCATACCGACCGAAATCGGTCGGAAAGCAAAACCGATAGAAATCGATCGGAAAGAGTCTAATTTGGTCGCGTCAAAGAACCAATTTCAATTAAACATACGGACCACCATCGGTCGGTAAATGTGGTCCCACAATATCGGAACATTGTAGCATCTGACACAAATCACATTTTCGACCGAAATCGGTCAGAATATGGTCAACATTTGACCAAAAGCTGGTCAAACTTGCTACTATGTACTAAAAAATGTTAAAATAATATAAGCTCCTCATTTCCGACCGATTTCGGTCGGAATATTGAATTAAATTTTTCCCGCCCAGGTTCTCTTTTATTTTTCCATAACTAATATATTATTTTTCAAAAAGATTTGATGAAGTTTCCAACCGATATCGGTCGGTATTAATGGTCAAACACAGTCAAACATTTATAGATTATTGTTATCTACAATCTATATATATTTAACATCCTAAATTAATATATATATATATATATATATATATATATATATATATATATATATATATATATATATATATATATATATATCAATCGTGGGATTTGACCGAGTATATGTTGTTGCTACAACTTAAGTTTAATATAACACTTCATCTTATAGCACTATATATTTTGCTTTGAAATGTGTTCTAGCGTGTTGGATGCCAATACTTAGACTCGATCACTCATACATTAAAACTCAATAGTATCTTGTCAGTAAAAATCAAGAATTATGCATGTTATAGATTAATTAAAGTGATAAAAAAGTATATCCTAGGTGAATTTTCGATTGATCCACTGGTCAAGTATCCGAGCAAAGTACTAATCAGGTGATGGAGAATAACTAGATTATCACATAGAACATCGATTGTATAATCTAGTTATTCTCAATTGATCCACTGATCAACTATAAAGAATGCCACATCCAAACAAAGGTGTTAATCAATTTTTGAAAGATATATCCTAGAGATCTGCACTTATGGTTACAACTATGTCTAAGTATTTTGTGAATGGTTACAAATTTCATACCGAGGAATGCTCCAAGTATAAAAAAAAAAAAAAAGCAATAATAGTGGGGTGTATGTTAAAGGTGGTGAAGGCAACAAGGATGAAAAAAATAATTATTATGGTGTGATCAAAGAGATTCTAGAGTTATCATATTCAGGTTGGCCAAATAAGAAGATCATACTTTTTCGATGCAAGTGGTTTGACCCAACACCTAGAAGAGGTACAAATATACCCTCGTAGTACAACATAATTGAGGTTAATAAAAAGAGGGAGTATGATCGCTATGATCCTTTTATAATTGCAAAAAATATTAGGCATGTGTATTATGCTCCATATCCATTGCGGAGGGATAAGGCTGATTGGTTGGTTGTAATCAAAACTAAGCCTATTGGTAGGGTGGAAGTTGAAATTGTGCTAGATGTTGCTTACCAAAACGTTACCTCAAGTGTTAATCAAATGGTGGATTATCAATTAAAAAATGACTTGGAGCATCCTAAACGCATATTAGAAGAAGCTGATATGGAGGAAATAACTATCATAGAAAATGAGGACAAAGAATCACCTGATGAAAATAAAATAAGTGAAGAGGAAGAATTTTTAACGAGGAAGGATATTTCGAATACAACTAGCATATTAGTTTTTTCAAGCGCTCTCAACTTATATAGATTTATATTCTCAATTCTAACATTTTTTTTAATTTATGCAGATGACAGGTAGGGGTCGAGGTAGGTCTAGGAAGGATAAGAGGCCTATTTATCATGAGGATAGTGCTACACCCCCGCTTCCCTCCGCTCCACACTTGCATCCCTCCGCTGCTGATGGCCAACAACAATCTTCTAGGCATACATTTTTTCCACCACATCCATCTACATATCAGACTACCTACTATTCACCCTCCTAGCAGTATTCTTACCATTCTCCACCACAGGGCTACACCCCGCTTCCTCCACATAATCCTGCATATAGTTACATGGGTACACCGAGTCAGCAGTCATAGGGCCATGTGGTTATATGCCCGTTATCTGCTCCATTTGCTTCACCACCAGTTGGATTGCATCCATCTAGATTACAGCCACCCGGATCGCAGCAGGGGTCTAGGTCGCAGTAGTGGTCTGGATTGCAGCAGGGGTCTAGATCGCAACAGGGGTCTAGATCGCATCCATCTTCATCAGCGACCCCGTCTTCCTCTCCATTGAGTGCATCTCCTATCATTTCTAGACTTCACCTTCGGGATAGATGCGCTGAGCCAGATGCCTCCCCTTCTACGCACGCTCCAGATTCACCGGAGAATGATGATCCAGAGGAATTGCGGTATGATCGTTATCATAGGATGATCATCAGGCCTCAGGGCAATGGGAAAGAT
This sequence comes from Nicotiana attenuata, assembly GCF_001879085.1. Classification (NCBI taxonomy): domain Eukaryota; kingdom Viridiplantae; phylum Streptophyta; class Magnoliopsida; order Solanales; family Solanaceae; genus Nicotiana; species Nicotiana attenuata. Next base: position 227,491 of record NW_017670457.1, read on the forward strand.
TTATTTATTACTTCTTTGTTTTTGCTGAATTATAATAGCTAGTCTTGTTTATTTAATATAATTTCTATGTTGCAGGTTCATACCTAGTTATCAGGCTACAAAGATAATCAGTGAAGCTCTTGGCCGGTTGTATGATGCACCTGTTTGACCAAAAAAATAAATCTTTGGTTAAACTAATTAAATAAAAGGATAATGAGTTAATCCTAGTTAAAGATAATGACCTTAGATCTAAAATCGATTTATGCAGATACGTGGTACCACGTCGAAGTGGGTTTAATGCAATACACATTAAATGTTACGGTTATTAATGGAGGCACTAAATGTAAATAGAGAGAATGATTCACTCAATATTGAATGAGGTGGATGATTCCTCTTTCTGACAATGGTGTAAGACAAACTACTATGGGAATATTGGAGACTTTCTCGGATGTGATGTGAAAAGTGTAGAATAAACAATGAATCGAATCTCTTTAGAAAAGCAGTGTTTGTATTTGTCTAGAGAGTCAACTTCTCAAGAGAGTTCTTATCAAAATCAATAATACATGCGCCTTACCTTCTCTCTACCTTTCTATTTATATGGGATATGCTCCTAATCTGACCTAAAGTACAAGTACAGAGAATATTCAATGGAATATTCTCCCAATTATCTTATTACAAAACTAGTCGTTACTATTGACTTAAACATTTGACCTCGGCCATAACCAGCAGCTCGGCAATAAATTCCATTAACCTTTCATTCGACCTCGGCCTAATCACCTCTTAGTAATTTCTCCTCGTGCCAGATTCCCTTAGTCAGATTATGACCCATACAGTTAGTCTCTTTGCGTATCAAGGTTGTTTTTTTGGACGACCTCGATGGGCGGACTCCGCTAGTTGCAGCTTGAGAAATTTAGGCTGGCAGTCGAATAGTAACATTTATGGCAAGGTGATGACATGGCACTTTGCGAGTCACATCCGACCGTTACATCAGTTAGAATGACATCATAATGTCATGCGTCATTATTGCGCATGTTCCCGATACATACGCCGTTTCTCGCGCCCCTACCGTTTCGAAATTAGTGTAGCGACTCTTTGTATCCTCGATTAGGGTTACTGCATTCTTATAAATAGGGATGGGAATCTCCCATTTGATTTGCTGCATTTTCAAGCATTTGAATCTCCAAGTTTTTCTTTCTTCTTCTTAGAGCTCTTGCATCCCTGCTTTCAGCAACTTTTGTCACTATCACTTCTTCTGCACTTGCAATTCCTTCACATATACGTAACAAAAGATGGCTAGTGCATCATCCAACCCTGAAGGGACCTCTGACCCGGTTCCATTATTAGTGGACATGCCCCCTCACGATGAAGGAGAAGCCATTATTGCAAAGGATGAAAGCTTCCCTACTGTGGATGAAATAATCCCTCGCTCGGAGAAGGCTAGGTCGGACTTCTCGAAGCGGCCTGAAGACGATCCTGAGCCTATTATATCTGAGATGGACGCGGCGACCCTTGTTGAATTTAGGTCTAAGTTCCGAATCCCGGCCCATATCAACCTTATCCCGGCCGGTCATGATGTGGTACAGGTTCATCGCCCTGGATACTGCGCATTCTACGTGTATCCGTTCCTTGTGGGCTATTCGCTTCTTTTTCCTTCATTGGCAGAGGACTTCTGCCGTTATTATGGCATCTGCCCGGCCTATCTTTCTCCTTACATTTATAAACTCATCTCATGTTGACGAAGTATGCGGAACTGGCCAACCGCGGGATCTCTATCTGTCATCCACTGCACCTCTATGCCCCCAATTTCCATTGGGGGATGATGTTACATCTCCGTCATCATGGAGGCAAGAGTTTGGTGGTAAAAATGGACGATAAGGCCAATCGTCGATTTTGGTTCAACTTTTTCTACGTCAAGACCGAGGACGTAGTGAGGAATACTGTCACACCTCCTTTTTCCTACACCCGTGAGGGTGTAAAGGAGTTTTTTCAATTGAAGGACAATCGGAACGGGATTTATTATTAATATTCAGAGTCGCCACTTGGGAGATTAATGGTGTCCCAAGTCACCGGTCGAATCCCGATCCGAGGAAATTGTGACTCTGTTAACAGTCCGCGAACCAGAACTCCGAGTAAGAAATTCTGTTAACCCGTGAGAAGGTGTTAGGCATTCTCGGATTCCGTGGTTCTAGCACGGTCGCTCAACTGTTGTATTTGCTTTTATCTGATTTTAAAACATATTCTAACCTATGTGCCTTTTATTTTAACCGCTTTTATTTTATGTCTTTTTAATAAGAATTGCAACGTCGTGAAAATGTATCTCGAACCACGTCACACCAGTGCACCCGTGGCTTTTGACGCATTTCGACTTCGTTGAGATTTAGATTTGGGTCACATAAATGTGCACCCGAATTTAGGAAAATAATATTATTAAAATACGCGCTTAAAGCAACTACGCGTTTGGCTTTGCGAGGGCCATGAAATTTTGCTAAATGGCACGCCTCGGATTCTAAGGTTGAGTTAAAGCTAATTAAAACGAGGGCCACGCAATTGTCATTTTTTGTTTGGCATGGCATACCTCGAAACTATTTAAAAAAAAAAGGTAAACTATGCTTATGAGATTTAATTCTTTTTTTTTAAAATAAACTTGATTCTACTAACTGAATTAGGACCCAATTAAGGAGAGGGTCATTTAATTTAAAGTCCAGTGCTAGCCGTCTCTCAAGCTAGGCCCAAAATACTATTTGTAGGCAAGCAGCACATTAGACTTCTGAAGACCCAGCGTAAATACCACAAACAAACCCAACGAAAAAATACAACAGCTGGAGCACAATGAACCAGGACCAAGGCCTGGAGAACCCCACTATGAGAGCCCGTGCGACTAATATTGGGCCTGGGGTCCAAGTGAACCCAACTACAAGAAGCGAATTTAGGCGAGACACTCTAATTACTGACTATTTTTATGCTTTGAAACTGTTCCCAATTATCCTGAATGGATTGTTCAAGTAGCTCAAACCTACAATGAAACATGCTAAAGACTACGAAATTTGAAGGAAATCAAATACCACAATTGACCAGGTTACTAAGAGACTATCAGGTTCACTCACACTAGGTCAGTGATAGAACCTGACAGTACCTCCATGAGCCATAAACCCAGCTATCAAACTATATAATATTCCAGTACACTTCAAATACACAATACTTGAGAAAATCAAGTAAAGGATGAACTAAGCACTGATACACAAATCATTTTAAGTAATTATTACAGGCCGACTATGAACATAAAGTAGAGAAAATCAAACTATAACAAATAAGTAGATCATTTCAATAAACTGAAATCAATTCTCATGTTTCATCATTCCCAGTTTACTTCATTTTCTGACTTATCTCACAGCCATCGTGGTTACAAGAAAATGTACCTGAAATGGTAAAAATGAGTGAACAAGGAGAATCAGCAGCTTGATTTGAGCAGAGAATGAACCAGCAACAAACAGTCCAGATTTAATGATGAAGCCCAGAACAACAGCTCACAATTTGATGGAGCAGTAAACTCAACAGTGCAAAACCCAAAAAATGCAATCTGAACAATGGATACTGAATTCTAATAACCAAAACACCCAAAGGAAATCATTGACTGACTTTCAACCCATTTCAAAGCTAGAAGGTGAACCCCAACTCGGATCAAAAGATGCTTTTCTCAAAAAATTCAAACTCACACTCGATGGAACAGTAGTAGCTTATACTTCCTGTATTTTTCTTATATTTTAGCTCTCTAATGCTTATCTTTCAGAATCTGTAGGCTCTGTATTCGGTTATGGATTTTTTAGCTCTTCCTCCCTTGCCTTGAAAGGCAAGAATGATACCTTATATAGGCTCAAACATAGGGCAGCCCTCCGGTTCTAGTTTTACCCTTTGCCCCCTTTTGAGTTTGTCTTTTTAGCTAAGATAGCCCCCAATTCCTAACTTTCTACCCAAGTTTTAGTACCTATCCATCTGAAATTTTACTAAAGCCCCTCACTAGAAGCTTCCAAATCAGTTAGAGAAAAGATTCCTACCCAGAATACCTAGACTACCCTCCAATACCCCTGAAATTACACTCAACACTCAAACGGGTTAGGCTGACCCAATGGTTCAGGGATGGGCTTTAAGCAAAATCAGATATACCCTTTCATTGGGCTTGCGAAACCCAAAATTAAACCAAGTTAACAAAATTCAGTACAAAGTCTTGAAAAGAAAACAGGGAAGAAGCATTTTGACATCACAAACGGACCCCTAAACTAATTTGGCTCAAGAACTAAATGAGAAATCACACAAACTATAACAAAACTAGAGGGAATACTAATTAACGATTAACCCGGATTAAAGGGACACATGCAGAAGTGACTTTGAGAAAAACCAAAGAAAACAAGAACATAGAAGAAGATAAGAAAAATGAAGAAAAAGGGTCCATGAAAATACCTGGTGCAAAACAAACGGATAAAAGCCCCCTGAACGACCCTTTGGAAGAATCCGATTTTGGGCCGAATAAAACCTTAATCACATGTTCTCAATGAAAACACGAGACTAAAGTCTAATCCGAGCCCAAATCTTTGTTCAACTGGCTGACCCGCATTTTTGATTTAGGGTTCTGATTTTAGATTTGATATTTGAGGAGTTCAGGGGTGATTTGAAGGAAACTGGCCATGGATTAAGGGAGAGGGGGGTTGTGGTGGTCAAGGGGTGTGGATTTGGCGGTGAAAGGAGGTGGCGCCGCCACCGGAGAACTCATGGCGGCTCTAGGGTTCATAGATTCAAATCTAGATTCGAGGGATTTGGGTAGGTTTTAAGGAAAACTGATGATATATTCGGGTTGAGGAGGTCGAGGTGGGCATATGGTGTCAATTTCATGGTGATTGAACGCCGGCCGCCGCCGTAGGCGATTCCCGACTGGCGGTGGTTTAGGGCGGAGCGGTGAGAGACGATTGCGGGGGGCCTGGAAGGGGGGGGGGGTAGGGCATTCGGACATATATATATCAAATGCCTCCCAGTTAAGAGCCGTTGGATTAAACTACCTCGACGGCCCAGATCAATTACGACCTAAACGGGGTCGTTTCAGTTAAGGGGAAAGACTGGACCGGGCATGGGCTAATTGGGGTGGGGCGTTTTTTGTTTGGGCCTGGGTAATTTGGCCCAATTCTTGCCATTTCCTTTCTTTATTCCTTTATTTGTTTTCTTGTATTTTAATCACTTTGCTTTTGTATTTTATTTTGTATTTTTGTATTTATTTATTTTTTCTGATTTTATAAAATGATAAAACAAAACAAAGACCTAATTAAACTATTTAACTCCTAAAATTATTTAAAACTCTATTTAAAGATAAATGCAATAATTAACAATGCAAAGAAACTATTTTCTTGCAATTTTCTTTAAATTTGTTCTAAAACTAATAATACCTAATTAAATCTAAAATTGTGAAATTANTAATACTAAAATTGTGAAATTAAATCCCAAAATGCCAATGCATATTTTTTGTATTTTCATATGAAAAAAATGCAACCAATTAACACAAAGATTTAACAAAAATTCAAAAAAATTGTAAAATAATTAAGAAATCAATTATTTGAAACTTTTGGAATAATTTGCTTAGGGCAAAAATCACGTGCTCACAAATACTAACGATTTTCCTGAGGCGTAGAACTTTGCTCGTAAGTACCGATCATTTATTTTGCTTATTTTTGTAGTAACGTGACCACTATATTTTTATATATGTGTATATTGTTTGTTCAGCCGAGAAAGAGCCCCCTTCGTTCGTTACGGACATCCACGACTGGGTTAGCCAGGTTTTGCCTTATACTATGGGGATCCGTGAGTGGTCAGCCTTTTTCAAGAAGTTCGGGCCCAAGCCTTCGGCGACTAGTGAGTTTTCAGTTGTTTTGACCTTTGGGTCGCCATATCTTTTCCTTTTTGAATTGTAGATAGTTGACCTAACCTTTTGTTTTTTGGTGTTAGGTCGGAGAGCTTCGAGAAGGGCGAGGGCTCCTACTCCGGCATTCCGCCAATCAAGTACTGCTACGGGTTTCTTTCTTATTGCGGCTGTGGATAGGCCTGCCCAGCCGACCACTTCTTCTTCCCCCTCGGCATTGACTAGTTCTAGCCGACCATCGGTGGCTCCAGTGGCAGAGACCACGACTTCTCCTGTGGTGCACTTGATAGATGAGTCATCGCCAAGTGACAGAGACTTGGTTCCTTGTAAAAGGAGAATGGTAGATATGGGCGACGGGACCACCCGAGAGGTAGACTTTCGAGGGATGACCATGAGTCGACCACTGCTGTGTTGGAGAGTGACTCCATCCCACCTGAGATGTTGTTGTCTGCGGAGGTCGCAGAAAGTCGCCTTTACCCGAGGACGGAGATGGAATTGGAGGGTCGTCCGGGGATGCTGATCCCGTGTTAGTGAGCGAGCCCTCGTCCTCGAGGTCAGTCGGTGATCCTTCATCGGCCGAGGAGAGAGCAAAAGGTGTTGTCGAGGATGATTATGAAACCGAATCTGATATCGACCCCGAGGAGGTGCGGAGGTATACGAGGGATTTGCTCGGGTGGAGATGAGGCTGGAGGGGTCTTCTCGTACCATTGTGATCCCTATGGACCGTGACCTCTTGGTAGAGACGGAGGACTTAGTCCCCTCCTTGGGTCCCCTTTGTTCTAATGCGAGACCTTGGCGGCGTTCAATGATGCCGCCCTGTCGACGGGCATAGCCGGCCTTGCCTTGAGGGTAAGCTTTTCGATCCTCCTAGTCTATATGCCTTGTATCTTTTCTTCCTCTCCATTTTCTTTTTAGGCTGACTCTTTCTATTCCTCTTTTCTTTTTTTATACCATCATCTTGGAGATTGAGAGTGCTCGTAGAGATTAGAGTCGCAGAGCTACTTTCAAGAAGATGGAAAGGAAATATCGCGAGTACCGTAATAAGCACCGCAAGATTTGCAAGCAGTTTGGTGCAGATGGGAATTTCTAAGCTATCAGGGACGAGCTGAGGCAAAAAGATGATGTGTTTATGAAGGTCATTAGTAAATGCAGCGAGCTCGAGGGGGCGTTCAAGGACAAAGAGGAGGAGCTCGACGTGAGCAAGGGATTTGAGGCTGAGTGCGCGGATCTTCAGACCCAAGTGGCATCTCTGCGGGCCGAGCTCGAGCAGTGTATGATCAGGGCTGATGCTTTGAGTGATGAAGTCGTCGAGAAGATGGCGGAATTGGAGAGGGCCAAGTCCGCTTGGTTGGTGGCTTCGTTGAAGGTGGCGGAATTGGAGGATTCGATTCGCGTCCTCCGATCTGAACGGGCGAATGACATGGAGACGGACACACTCAGGGAGGTACGGCTTGATGAGTGGATTGGGGGGCTGGAAAAGGAGGTCTTGAACCTTGGTGATCAGATTGTTGCTCTTGAGGTCGAGAAGGCGCAGTTGTTGGCCCAGCCATCCTCCTCTCACACTTCTACTTTTCCCGATATTCTGCGGAACTTGTACAAGATATAGATCCACACTGAGGCTCAGCTGGACATTTTCAAGAATTTGATGACGGCGGGGAAAGTTCCTGAGGCCGATTTTGATGATGCTAGTGCTAAGGCGCGTGCAACTAGGATTGCCTGTGGTTATGACACAGCTACTCCGGGAACCGACGACGGCGAGGAAGAGGAAGAGTTGGACGAGCTAGAGCAGGACGCTTGGTATGAAGATGAATATCCTCAAGGAGATGGCAGATATGGTATTGCCGGGAAGGGTGGTGAATTGGTTTTCCTTTGTAGTTGTGTATATTTTGTGGGTGTCTGTTTAGCCCTTTGTAAAGGATATGTTTTTTTTTGAAGTATGAAGTATTGTTTTGCTTGATCGTCTTTAAATCTTGTTTGGTTGTGTGCTTCTATTGTTTGTTTGCCTTAGTCGTAGTGATTTTGATTTTGGCCATGGCCGAAGTAGATCAGTGTTAATTTGAACGAGGTCGAGTGTAAGTTAATTCGAACGAGGTCGAATGTCACTTTAATTAATTCGAATGAGGTCAAATGTGAGTTAATTCAAGCGAGGTCGAATGTGAGTTAATCCGAACGAGGTCGAATGTGAGTTAATTTAAGCGAGGTCAAATTTGAGTTAATTGGAACAGGTCGAATGTCGCTTTAATTAATTCGAATGGGGTCGAATGTGAGTTAATTCGAGCAAGGTCGAATGTAAGTTAATTCGAACGAGGTCGAATGTGAGTTAATTCGAGCGAGGTCGAATGTCACTTTAATTAATTCGAACGGGGTCGAAAATGATGCAGTGTTGTTTTAGTAAATGTGGGTGAACTTCATGTACGTGTTCTTTGCTTATATAAATTTGGAGAAATTTACATGTTTTCCAGGCCAGCATTCCAGTCCCGATCTAATTTTCCAGGTTGTCATTCCAGTCAAAGTCTATCTAGTCCCTTCATTGGTCGACCTGGAGAAGTATTGAGAGGTTGAGAAATTAACTGGTCGATATGCACCTTCATCTATTCGTACTTTCACTTGAAACGTCCTCCTTGTCGCCTCGTTAAAAACCTTCCCGAGAAAACCTAATTGGGACAAAACTCGGGTGAGGGAAAAAGAGTACGGCTCAAAGAACATTTTTCCTTAGAAGTTAAAGTAATTGAGGTGGGCGATGTTCCAATTGTTTGGTAGTAGTTTTCCTTCCATCGTTTCCAGTTGGAATGGCCCTTTGTTTGTTGTTGTCGTGATTTTGTATGGGTCGTCCCAATTTGTTCCCACTTTGCCTTCCCGAGGGTCCTTGCTTGCTTGTGTTTTGGCCTTGAGTGCGTAGTCCCCAACTTTGAGTGGTCTGACTTTAGCTTTTTTGTTGTACTAGTGTTCTACCTGTTATTTTTGGGCGATCAACTTTATGTAAGCCATATCTCTTCGTTCTTCTGCTTCGTCGAGATCCTGCCTTCTGCTTTCGTCGTTTCTCGGCACGCTCTTCTGGGAGTATCTCGAGTTTGGTTCTCCGACCTCGACTGGTATTACTGCGTCAGTCCCATAGACTAATGAGTTGGGTGTTTCTCTTGTGCTCGTTTTTGGCGTTGTGCGGTATGCCCATAGCACCTCTGGCAGTAGTTTCGGCCATAGCCCCTTGGCGTTCTCGAGCTTTTTCTTCACGATGTTCAATATTGATTTGTTGGAGGATTCCGCTTGTCCATTGCCTACGGGATGGTACGGAGAGGAGAATATTATTTTGTTATGCCATTTCTCGAAGAACTCGGCGATATTTTTCCCGGTAAATTGGGGTCCTTTGTCACAACTGATTTCTTTGGGGAGGCCGAAGCAGCACACAATATTCTTCCATATGAAGGTGATTACTTCTTGCTCGCGTATCTGGGCGAATGCTCCTACCTCAACCCAATTTGATGAAAGGCCATGGCGAGGTGACTGAGTGGAGGTGCTCGCCCGCTTGGTGGATCATGGGGGCGTATTTCTAGCATTGCTCGCATTTTCTCACGAAGTTAGTGGCCTCTTTTTTCATGGTGGGCCAATAATAGCCTGCTCGTATGAGACATCTAACCAGAGCCTGATCACCGGAATGTGCTCCACAATGGCCTTCATGGACTTCTTCTAGAACGCGTCGTGTCTGGTTCAGGCCCAAGAATTTTGCTAGGGGACCACCGTACGTCCTTTTGTAAAGGTCGTTGTCAATGATGTCGTACCTGGCCGCTTGCATTCAAAGCTTCTTGGCTTCTTTTTTATCATCATGGAGCACGCCGTCCTGCAAGTATGCAACAACATGGTTGCTCTAGTCCCAAGTTTGGTTTATAGTCCTTACCTCGATATGGTCGATTGATGAGTGTAGGAGAGCGACTACATTTCCTTCTCCGGTTATGCTTTTAGTGGTTGTCGCTAGCTTGGCGAGGCCATCTGCTTCAATATTTTGTGCTCGAGGTATCTGGTCGAGCTGGCATTTGTCGAATTCGGGCAGCAGCCTGCAGATCTCGGCCCGATACTTCTGTAACCTTTGCTCTTTGATTTGGAAAGTCCCTGTGACTTGGTTGACTACGAGCTGGGAATCAGAGCGTAAGATGACCCGTCTTGCTCCGTATTTGAGGCCAGTTTTAATCCTGCAATCACGGCCTTATTGTTAGTCATGTCGGGGCATCTGATGGACTGGCGAATTACTTCACATGTTGGGACCTCGAGTACGAGTCCCAGTCCGGACCCTGATGCATTAGAGGCACCATCGGTGTACAAAATCCATAGATCTTGTATTTGGGGAGAGGTATTGGCAGCTTCTCTCTCGACTTCAGGCATTATTTTTATCCTGAAGTCGGTGACGAAGTCAGCAAGTGCTTGTGACTTTATCGCCGTTCGCGGTTGATATGTGATATCATGTTCGCTCAACTCTATGGCCCATTTGGCTAGTCTGCCCGATAATTCGGGCTTACGCAAAATACTTCTTAAGGGAAAAGTCGTTACTACTGAGATGGGGTGGCATTGAAAGTAAGGACTAAGCTTCCGTGAAGCTACGACCAAGGCCAGGGCCAACTTTTTGAGGTGGGGGTACCTCGTCTCGGCGTAGACTAAAGTTTTGCTAATGTAATAGATGGGAGATTGCGTACCTTTGTTTTCTCGGACCAGGACTGCACTCACCGCCGCTTCGGATACTGCCAGATAAACAAGGAGTCGCTCTCCGGGTTCTGCTTTAGAGAGTAGTAGGGGCGATGATAGGTAGGCCTTCAATTCTTTCAGGGTGTCGACGCATTCGGCGGTCCATTGGAGTCTATTGTCTTTTTTTAGTACGCCAAAGAAATTGTGGCACCTGTCAGAAGACCACGAGATGAACCTTATCAGGGCGGCTATACGACCAGTCAATCTTTGAACCTATTTTTTGTTGGTCCAGTTCTCTGGTATCCCCTCTATAGCTCTAATCTGGTCAGGGTTGACCTCGATACCTCGTTGTGATACTAACAAGCCCAAGAATTTCTCGGAGGTCACGCCGAATGCGCACTTTTCAGGATTCAATTTCGTTCTATTTCTCCTGAGTATGTCGAAGGCCTCCTTTAGGTGATCGATGTGATCCTCTTTATTTTTCGACTTGAGCAGCATGTCGTCTATATATACTTCTATGGTTTTGCCGAGTTTATCTTTGAACATCCTCGTCACCAACCTTTGGTACGTCGCGCCCGTATTTTTTAGTCAGAAAGGCATCACCCTATAGCAATGCGTTCCTTGGTGGGAGATGAAAGTGGTCTTCTCCTGGTATTCCTCTTCCATGAGGATCTGGTTATAGCCCGAGTATGCGTCTAGGAAGCTGAGCAGCTCGTGCCCGGCCGTTGCGTCAATGAGTTGGTCAATGTGAGGAAGCGGAAACGAGTCTTTCGGGCAGGCTTTATTTAGGTCTGTGAAGTCCACACACATCCACCACTTTCCATTCTTTTTTTTCACCATGACCACGTTGGCGACCCATTGGGGATATTTTGACTCCCTGATGGAGCCGTTTTCTAACAACTTTTCAACCTCTTCGTGGACTGCGTCGTTTATGGTGGAATTGAATTTCTGCCTGATTTGTCTGACTGGGAGGTAGAATGGGTCGACGTTCAGCTTGTGTGTTGCTATATCCTTTGGGATACTTGGCATGTTTGCATGGGAAAAAGCAGACAAGTCTGCGTTACTATTTAAGAATTGACGGAATTTACCTGGTTCTTGAAGCTAGCGGCCGATGTAAGCTTTCTTGCTGTGGTTATTATCATCGAGTTGGACGGGGTCGAGGTCTTCTACTGTTGATCCTACGGCTTATATGATTTCGGGGTCTTTGATCACATCCTTCTCGTCACCGCTCGACCTCGACCTGTTGACTGCTATGCTTCTTTAGCTTTACCCTTCATCTGTTGGGTGTATGTGCAATCCTTGGCGATGTGATAGCATTCCGGGAAGTGCGTTGTTCTCCTTGAATGCTGTGTATTCCCTATGGGGTGGGAAATTTGATGATTTGGTACAAGCTGAAGGGAATGGCCTTCAAGGCGTGTATCCAAGGCCGACCTATTATGGCGTTGTACGCCGTGTCCTGGTCCATGATGTGGAATGTGGTTTCCAGGGTAATGCCACCAGCCAGGACGGGGAGCGTGATTTCTCCAGAGGTTCGCTCAACTACATTGTTAAAACAGGTTGGTGTGATACAGCGTAGCACTATCTTGTCCTCGAGTCTCATCTGTGTAAGTACTCGAGGGTGAATAATGCACGCGCTGCTCCCGTCGTCCACCATAATTCGTCTTACATCTGTATCTAATATGCGTAAAGTGATAACAAGAGCATCATAGTGAGGAAAAACCAAACCATTGGTATCAGACTTTTCGAAAATGATACTTTCTTCGAGTTCGTCGTACCGCTCGTGAGTGATCGACCGTTTGAGTTTGTGGGTGGTGGTGAACTTTACACTGTTGATTGAGGCATTGTCGCCCCCTCCGATGATCATTTGAATGGTTCGAGTTGGGGAAGGTGGTTTGGGTGGTCCCCGGTGCTGTTCACGTCCTCAAGCGAAGTTGGCTCTTCCTCGGTCGCTCATCAGCTCTTTCAAGTGCCCTTGGTGAAGCATGTTCACGACCTCTTGCCTTAGGGCGATACAGTCCTCGGTTTTGTGACCCCACTCCTGGTGGAATTCGTAGAGGGCATTTTACTTTCTGGTGCTCGGGTCAGACCTCATCTTCTGCGGCCACTTCACTTTTAGGCCGAGCTTCTCCGATGCGTAGACTATATTTGAGGGAGTATCACAGAAATTATGAGCAGACAATAAGGGGGGCATACCTCTCTTACTTCGGTGAGTCCCTGTTCGCGGCCTAGATGGGCCTTCTTCGTGACGGGGAGGCGGCATAAGGGTGCCTTTGACGTAAGGTTGATATCTTTCTCGATTAGGTCGGGGTCCCGCTAGATCTCTCCTGTTGTCGTTTCTCCGATCCTTTCTGGACTCGGCTTGTACTGAAGTCAACCGTTGGGTTGGCCCATTTAGGTTGTCTTCGTCAGCTCGCACTTCAGCGCAATAGGCATTGTGTATTTCGTCCCAAGTGGTCGGGGGTATTTTATGAGACGACTCAGTAGCTTATGGTCACTCTTGAACCGCTTCTGTTCAGCCCGTTTTGGAAAGCTGCCACGGCCATTCCTTCCGATACGATTGGTAAGGTCATCCTTACTTGATTAAATCGAGCAAGGAAGTCCCTCATTCCCTCTCCAGGTGATTGTCTGATGGCAAATATGTCATTTATTCTTGCCTCCGCCTTTTTTGCTCCGGCATGGGCTATTACGAATTTGTCATCCATCTCCTCAAATGTTTCTATTGAGCATGCAGGCAGCTGTGAATACCAAGTTAACGCGTCCCCGGTGAGGGTTTTGCTGAACTTTTTCAATAAGATGGAGGGTACTTGCTCTTTGCCGAGGTCGTTGCCTTTTACTGCGGTGACATAGTGAGCCACGTGATCCTCAGGGTCTGTCGTGTCGTCGTATATCTTTAGGTACAGAGGCATTTTGAATGTTTTGGGTATGGTATGTGGTGCGACTTCGTCACTATACGGTTGCTCGGCGAACCGACCGGTGTCTCTTTTTGGTAAGAGTTTTGGGGTGCCCAGTATTTTATCTACGCGTTCTTGATGTTCTCTCATTTGATCTCGGAGCATTTTGTTTTTGTTTTCCATCTCTTCCATTTTCCTTAGGATGGCTGTGAGGGCATCGTTACCTGCATCATTAACATTGTGAGTAGTACCTACTGTGAGTGGAGGGGGGGCGTGTTGTTCGACTGCTATTGGCGCGATGCAGGTCCTCGCGCCCTCTCCGGTTGCGTTCTGAGCTGGTTTATCAAGGATGCCGGTCAGCGTATTCGTTAGCCAAGCCTCGAGTAGTTTTTTCACTACTAGTGGTACCTCTTCCGCTGTGGACATGGAGGCTTCTTTACCGTGGGATGCTGTGATACTGCCATGAGGGGGGTGAGCCATTTCGCCTGGGAGAGGTATTTGGTGTAATGTCTTCACCATCCGTTTCATCGACCTCATTGATGGTGTTAAGGAGGTTGGCATTGAGGTCGGCTATTGCTTTCCTCCTTTCTTCTCTGTTACCTGCCATGTTAGATTTGTGTGCACAAAGAAGTGTAAAGTATTCGCGTATTTTTTTGTTATAGATCTAGAAGAAACTAAAATTTTAACTAGAAAATCCCCCACAGAGGGCGCCAAATTGTTTGACCAAAAAATATAAATCTTTGGTTAAACTAATTAAATAAAAGGATAATGGGTTAATCCTAGTTAAAGATAATGACCTTAGATCTAAAATCGATTTATGCGGATGATGTGGGACCATGTCGAAGAGGGTTTAATGCAATACACATTAAATGTTACGGTTATTAATGGAATGAGAATAATGATAAGCAATAAATAACAATAAATGGCACTAAATGTAAATAGAGAGAATAATTCACCCAATATTGAATGAGGTGGATGATTCCTCTTTCTGACAGTGATATAAAATAAACAACTATGGGAATATTGGAGACTTTCTCGGATCTGATGTGAAAAGTGTAGAATAAATAATGAATCGAATCTCTTTAGAAAAGCAGTATTTGTATTTGTCTTGAAAGTTAACTTCTCAAGAGAGTTCTTATCAAAATCAATAATACATGCCCCTTACCTTCTTTTTACCTTTTTATTTATATGGGACATGCTCCTAATCTGACCTAAAGTACAAGTACAGAGAATTCTCAATGGAATATTCTCCCAAATATCTTATTACAGAACTAGCTGTTGCGGCCAAACGCACACGCAAGTATACGCGGTCGTCAAGTAATAAAGTGACTAAAAGTCGGATGTCGAACCCACGAGGACTTGTGATTAACTATTAACTAAATTAGACTATCCTAATTATCTATACAAGAATTAAACCAAGAAGTATTTGATTCTAAACTAATTAAATAAAGAATATAAATAATAAACTTTGAACAGAGAAAGAGCAGATTTTTATGATATCAATGTAATGAAAACGATCTAGGGTTATGGGTTATCTAACATTCCTATTGTATTTTTCAATTGAATTGACTAACTAATTTATCGAGTTTATTGGTTGACAGGGTTAATATTGCTCATAAGAATCTGTCAAGTTCTTACTCGCCTATTCAAGCTAACCTAACGCCTATATGTCTATGGAGTTAGAATCAACAAGAACGCATTTATAATTCCCGTATTTCAACCAAGCAAGGCAATTAGGTATATGTCTATCCTAATTGCGAATCCGTTCCCCGATGCCCAGGTTCAAGAACTTGCTCTACTCAATCCTATATGCAATCTAGAATTCCCACTTTCGAGTTCAACTCTAGATTCGTAGATAGTATTCAATTGGTGATCAAGCAATCAAATAATTAAGTGCAGGATTGAATAAATAAACCAATATGATAAACTAAGAAATCAAAATCAACATCCGAATAACAATAGTCATGAAAGAACCACAACCTAGAACGTGAAGTTTAGCTCCACATAGACATGGTAGCAAAACAACAAATCATACAAAGAAACATAAAAAGACTAAGTTGGTGGAAGAAAAGATGAAACCCGGCCTCCACGGCGGCTCTGTGCTTGTGTTTTCCTCTCAAAAACGTCCTCCTCCCTCAAAATACCATTTTTTCATGTATATATACAAAGTAGTGTTGGGAACAAACAATCATACCTTCTCCAATGTGAAAAAAAAAACATTTTTCCCGGGTTTGACTAGCGCGATCGCGCTAGTGGTCGCGCTAGTGGCCCAGTGTTCTGCCTGACGAGCGCGCAATTGTGCTATTGACGCGCATTTTTCACCCTGTTCCGTTTCGAATTTGGCAAAACGTAAAACATGAAAGTTGTAGCCCTTTAAGTTAGCTTTCCAACCGTATATTGTGGAGCCCAAATGAAGTTCTGAGCGAAAGGTTATATCTATTTTACTAGACAGTACGCAATATGCCTACTGGAGTCTTCGTTCGCTCTAACTATCATCCGTTGACCCCCAAACACGATCCCGGCTTAATTCCTTGAACTTTTACTCAAACTTTAAAGCTCCAAATCACTATAATTCATTCCATAACATCTACATAGCTCGGAATCACTCCTACAATGCATAAAACACACCATTAGTGCAAAACACTAGCGATTAAAGCTGAAACTCAATTAAAGTGCAGTAAATTAGAGTGTAATAATCGACTAAAATACGTAATTATAGACTATCATCACTATCCGTTACTGTTGACTTAAACATTTGACCTCGGCCATAACCAGAAGCTCGGCAATAAATTCCATTAACCTTTCATTCGACCTCGGCCTAATTACCTCTTAATAATTTCTCCTGGTGCCAGATTCCCTTAGTCAGATTTTGACCCATACAGCACCCTATGCGACTTGGAGTGAATTTCCACCGGAGCTCGTGGAGCAGATTTTCAACCAATTTAAGGTTTTAATACAATTCTTATCTATTTAAGTAATTATATTAACAATATTTTCATCTAATGTTACACACTTCATTTGGAGACTAAGTCTTCCTGGGAGGACTGGCATAACATTTTCATTCTTGTAAATTTGGAGTTCAAATGCCGTAAGAGACCATCTGATTCCTTCTGTTCTGCTCGGAAGAAAAGGAAGAAGCCTTCATGGGTTCTACCGCATTTATGGGAGGATCTACTGAGGCAGAGGGCCACTGAGAAATTCGAGAAGAAGAGTGAACAGGGAAAGAAGGCCCGAACATCTAAGAAGGGTGGCTCCTTGCACTGTGCGGGTGCAAGGAGCATGGGGACTACGAGGAGACTACTGGTAATTCCTTAAAATATTTGAATCTATTTTTATCGAATTATATTTATATATTTTAATTTAGTTAACATATTTTATTATATTTGTAGGAAAAAAAATATAGGAGGAAGATGACTCATGATGAATTATTCAGAGATACTCATATTCGGAAGAAGAAGGCACCAATAAATCCAACTAGATGGGTCGAGGACCGGACGGAGACTACATATGTAAGATTCATAACTACTATAACTTGAAATTAATGTTTATAATATTACATAGTTAATAATTTTCTATCTTCTAAATAAAGGGTCGCTACAAGACTGCTGTAGAGGAGTACACTAAGAGTTTGCCACCGAATGAGCAAGGCGAGCGACCTTCCATTTTAGACGAAGAAGCGCAGAAGATATGGTTGGATGTTGTTGGTGGTCCTAAAAAGGGGATAGCATACGGCCTTCCAGAGAGATCATTTCGGCGCTATAGGGCTTGATTGCAAGGTATAAGGACTTCTGCCCAGGGCGAGGCACTTGATAGGCAAAGCTGTCAAGTAGAGCTTGAAGAGGCAAAGGCTAGAGAAGAAAAGAGAGATAAACAATTTGATACTCTTCAAGGTCAGCTAGAGAAGAGGGACGAACAATTTAATGTCCTTTAAGATCAGCTGGCCAATATTCTTGCTAGTGGTGCTTTTCCGATTCTCCAGTCTCGTGAGTCTTCCCCAGATGCTAATCCTTCTCGTCGTGATCCTTCGAACCAAGCCGACGATGAAGCTTCTAGTAGTGGAAGATGGAGATGATGTAGTACAAAACACTCATTGAATGATGTTTGAACTGTTAACTTGTGAAACATTTTGTTGTTGGATATTTTGAAACTCTAAAAATATTGTTAATATAGTTTTGAAAGTTGTTGTTATTGGTTGAATGGCAGCAATGTAATGCTGTCATTATAGGTGATTGGTTGTTCGTAGGTGGTGCAGCTGTAAAACAGATGTATTCTGCCAAAAACTTACCCAGAAAACCGACCGCCTACTAACCGAAGTTGGTCGGAAATGTTTAATTGAATTTTCTAGAAACTTAAATTTACCGCCCGACTTCGGTCGGAATTTTTGATTTTAAATTTTAACTATTTTAATAATACCGACCGATTACGGTCGAAAATGAATAATTTTTTAAAATAAATAATTAATATTCTGACCGATTTCGGTCGAAAATGAATAATTTTTAAAAAAAATAAATAATTAAGATTTCGACCGATATTTGTCGCTAATTTAAAAATATTTAAAAATATTTTCAAGAATTTCAACTGATTTCGGTCGGTAAATTTAGATTGTGTCAGATTATTTGGTCAAAGTGCATTGAAAATTACTGACCGACTTCGGTCGGAAATATCGACCGTCTGCGGTTGCGTCGTGTTAGCGATCATTGTTTTTTCGACTAATTATAGTCGGCCAGAAATCGGTCAGTTTTTTTTCAATTCCGACCGATTTCAGTCGGTTTTTCTAGATGCTTTTTGAAGTTTTCTAGTAGTGCATGTTATATTACAGTAGTACACCACAGATAAAAGGCAGTAAAAAATGTGAACATAAAACGCGAAACGTGAGACTTTTTTTTAGTCGACCACAAAAGCCCGCACGAATATATATGGTTCGTATTAGACAGCAATTTTTAAAAGATTTTCTTTTTTTCTCAAATTCGATGCCCAATCAAACATCCTTGCTTAAGTTGGGACGGAGGAAGTATACAATAATCCAAATGATTGCCACCACCTCTTTGTTAAGGTTTTTGTTCTGGTCACGAGCGTGATTTCTGTCCGCCGAAACTAGCCTGCGTGGCAGCCAAGTCCCGCACTTGACTTCAGCCTTCTCATAACACTCAGCCAAAATTACAGCAACTTTGGACTTAGAATAATATTAGACAGCTTTCAACGTAGTAAGTATAGGAACGATTTATGCAATGAAATTTAGCAAAGGCAACAAAAAATTCACAAGAACACAAGGCACAATACACAAGAAACTCTTTTGTAACACCCCGTAAATTTGAATCACTTGTGGATGCATTAAATGAGTAATAATGTGATGGTTATCAATTGGTTATGATAACAAGTGTACGAGGCATATCTTAAGTGATTTGGGGTCCAAGGAGAGACCTAAGTCTAAGCCAAGTTGGAAAATTTCATGATAGACTAAAATTCCAAATGGGCACGCACAAGACCAAACTTTGCACGACCATATCTACAATTATATAAGATGTTATGTTATGCACAACCTATCAAATGAAATATCTTGGAGTCTAGTTTTTATCACTTCAAACCGTTCGTCATTCGAACACTCCTACTAGACGTTATGACCAAATTACCAAACGCTGGCAGCATTTTACACTACCGCGCCGCCCCATGCGGCGCGGCTGTGTAGATTAACAGAGCACCTCCAAATTTCGTTTCTAGAAACATTTTTCAATACCTTGCCGCCTCATGCGGCGCCCCATGCGCCGTGGCTGCGCAAATCTTGGGTTTTTTCCCGACCCGACCCTGTTTTGATATAAAACCTTTGGGGGTTATTTTCCCCACTTTTGGACGAATATTAGGGTTTTCCTCCACTCTCTCAAGACCTCCAACCCCTCCCATCTTTAAGGTAAGCAATCCCCATTATCTTGGTGTGAATTCCATCATTTATACACTAGTATTGACGAAATATACACATAAAATACTTAGATCTTCAAGGGATTTCTTCAAGAACTCAAAGGAGGGTTTTGCAAGATTTCTTCCAACAAGGTAATCCTACACCCTTAGACTTACATGTATGGATTTATTAAGGGAATATTTGTATGAATAAGTATTGGAACTCTTGGTATGGTGATTGAAAATCATAAGTTCCCAATTTAATTACATAACTATTATAGAGATTGAAAGATGTTTATCTAATGGAACTTTGTTGGTTGGGTGTGGATGGATGGTCATATATGTGATTTTGGAAGTTATAAATTGGTTAATCATGATGGTGGGATAAATTGTTGATGAATGTTGGAAGTTAGATGAACTAATTATATGGTAATGAGATCTAGAGATTTATGCCTACAAGGTGTTTGATAATATGCCTAAATGGCTTAAGTTATGGAATTTGTTACTAATATTGGGCTCCTTTGGATCTTGCTATTATAGATTGAAGGTTCTTAGTATTGTGGATCATTGTAGTATCACTAAGTGGCGAAATTGGATCATTTATGTTTGGGAATGTCTATGATTCTCCTTATGTCTCATTCATTATGACTATTACTAGTTTCCTCAGAAAATAAATATGCCTTAGTTCCATGAATAGTTGTAGAACTTCTATTCTCTAGCTTCGTAACTCATGCATGACTTTCATTCTAAATTTTGTGAAATCAGTGCATAATAAATATAGACTTGGGTTTGATGCCCATGAGTCTCAATCTAGATTACTCAGCATGTCATAAACAGTTGAAGTTTCAGTTTCATAATCAGTTCATGAATACATGTCTCAGTCTAGTTCTATTTAGCATTCGAGTATCGTGTAACTCAATATGATTCAGTATTTCAGTATCATTTATTGCAGCAGGATTCTCAGTTCCTGATTTTAAATCCCTGAATGTTGAATCCCTGTATTTGGGCCTGAGGCCGCAGTTAATGCTTTATGCATCTTTGGGCCTGAGGCCGCATTTTATGCTTTATGCATCTTTGGGACTGAGGCCACAGTTATGTATAAGTATACTTGGGCCCGAGGCTACAGTTTGTGCACATATATATTGGGCCTAAGGCCGCAGTTTAATATTCAGATAAACAGGTTGTTCATCATTCAGAAGAGGGAGTATTCATATCCTTACTTCTTTTGTTCAGTTCAGTTATTAGCTATCATTTCAGTTATCACTTATCATTTCAGTTATCAGTTATCAGTTATCAGTTATCATTTTAGTTTCAGTTTCAATAGTTATCATTTCAGTTATCAATTATAAATTCTCAATTATCAGCTTGTTTCAGTTTCAGCATTTATAATTCTTTCTTTCAGTTGCTTTACATACCAGTGCAATTCAAATGTACTGACGTCCCTTTTGCCTGGGGCCTGCATCTCACGATGCAGGTAATAATTTACAGGTTGACGATTCAGAGCGCTGTGATTCTCGTACCAGTTATTTGGTGATCCCCAGCTCTTTCGGGGCATTATATTACTTTACAGTCTTTCAGTATTTACAGACAGTCAGTGTTTTCAATACTCTAATAGAGGCTTCATAGAGTAGAGTAATACCTAGACAGAGTCGCAGGCTTTTCATATTAATCTATTTTGGCTACAAATATGTTTCAGAATTGTATTAGTATTTCCGCACTTTGATTTTTATCATTCAGACTTTCAGTATATCAGCATGTGTTAGTTTATCTTCCGTGTTTAGTATGTTATGATATCACATGTTGATTCAGCTAGCTAGTTAGTTTGCTCGGTCACATGTAGTCAGGCACCGAGTGTCGTGTTACGTCCAGGCCTAGGTTCGGGGCGTGACAAAGCTTGGTATCAGAGCCTAGGTTCAAGAGTCCTAGGGAGTCTATGAAGCCGTGTCCAGTGGAGTTTCCTTTATATGTGTGTGCCGGCCACTCATATAAATGGTTAACTACCAAGACATTCAGGATTGTCTCATTTCTTTCTACTCTAGATCGTGCCATGAATCTTAGAGCAATAGTTAACCTTCTCTTCCCATCGAATTCCAAACGTATCGGATGACCAAGCGACGCGCAGGAGAAACCTAAGGTTCTAGAGAGGACAATTGCCCATTGGGGTATATTTATGGAGTGCAGGTTGGTAACAATTTAGATTTGAGGGTATGTTGAAAGTGGGATGCAATAGATAGTAGTACATATTAGAGCATTACCTAATCAGAAAGTACAAAAGCAATTATCATGTTTTATGATTATTAGTTTATCTCAGTTACCATTTAGCGGCCTTTCAGCTAGCAAGTTTATGGTTATTCAGTACGCCAGTATTCAGTTATATGTTTACCAAAATATCCACTTTTCAGTGTATCAAAATTTCTGGAGACTTATGAGTATACAGTGATGTATGTGGATGCTCAAAGAAAATGTAAGTAACATTGATTATAGCGAAATCTTCGCATATTTTAGGGATTATGACCCAAGACTCACCGGATAGTGCATGAAGTGATTTATCAGATGTGTATGGCAGTGTATCCGTATGTCAGACCACACGGTGTAACAGGTTAAGAATTCAACCGCAGCGGTCATAGAATTGATCACTATAGTTTTGGACAGAAAAGAGCCTAAGGAAAATATAGCTAAGAATACATGGTGTATGAAATGAGAATCAACAGTAGCCGATATTGAATTTCAGGGAATGATTTTAAGTTGTTCATATTTATTCATACTAGAAGTAGAAAGTACCACCGTATTAAGTTACTATAAGACGTAGGTATTATTGTGAGATAAAGGATATGACAACTCCCCTTAGGTTATGTGACTAAGTGTTTTACCCCGAACGTTTGTAGTTTTACGATTTTGAAGTATATAGAAAGTTAGGGGTTAAATATCTCAATTTTGTTTAAGACAGATGAAATTTCCCTAAGTGTGATCCATGTACATAGTACAAAAGAAATATTGGTGCGACCATAGAATATGGTCAGATGATGAGGTAAGTTAGGATAAACCTTATGCTTCACTTTAGTTATTCAAAGAAGGAGAAGAAAATATGATGCTAGCAGATGGTTAGTGAAAGGATAGTAAGTAAGTTTTGAGTAGATATAACAAATCAGCAATTTCAGCAGATCTAGTAGAGGTATAATTTGATTTACTTAGTAAAGTTAACACTAGTGAGTGGGTAACAGTTTGAAACACCAAATGCATGTTAGAACCCAAAGAGTTTAAGTTAAACCCGAAGTACAGTAGGAGTGGGAAAAAAAATCAACTAACAGTGAAAGAGCAAGCAATAGAAGAATAGCCTTTAGGAATTATCGAAATGTGGTTTCTCCAAGATTGACAGTGTGAGCAGAGTTAAATTATTAAGATTGTGTATGATAGTTGTGAATACATTAGCTTTCTGTTATGTGAATAATTTAGTTTTTCCTAGCTCAGAAGTAAGTTGGAAGATGAGTCGTCATTGACGTAGAGTGCAAAGAATTGTAGAAAATAAGGAAAGTTATTTGGATCCAACAAAAAGAGAAGGATCCGCAAGTATAAGATCTTTGGTCTAAGGGGTGATGTGAAAATTTTCAGTAAATCCAGTTAGAGATTTGAAACCCGAATAATTAGCATGGGATATAAAAAAGAAAATAAGTTCGGTAATGAGGGAAAATTGTATAATTACCACAAGGAATATGTCTAGCATGTGTAAGAAACACAAAGTGAGTAGACTGATCACCGAGCTTAGTTATTGATGGTAAAGTGATCACAGAAAAGCTATCAAATCAGTCCCATTTATGTGTTATGTGGGGTAGTGCCATTGCACGAGGCTCTAAAATTTGGAGTACAGGTCAAAGACTTAGTTCATAATAATACTATAAGTGTTTTTAGGAAGTGCTTAAGAAGATAATCAAGTGTGGGAAGTATAATTCATGATTGAGGTAGATGAGAGAACTCTGGTGAAAGAGTTCACCGCTTAGCCCAGCTAGGAGTTCAATTTGCGTACTCCAAAGATAGTAGAGTTGTTGTCTAGAATAGGACCTGTTCCTCCTTAGTAGCCGAAGTGAAGGAAAAACGGTTTGATAATCCCTACTTGTTGTAGCTGAAAGATGGGATTCACATGCATAAGACGATGGCTTTTGAACAAGGGGGACATGATGGTACTTTGAGGTACCATGATAGATTGTGTGTTTCAACCATAGATGGACTTAGCAAGGGAGGAAGATGTTAGAAGCCCATAATTCCAGGTATTCTATCCACCTAGGTTTCCCAAAGACGTATCATGATCTTAAGTAGATTTATTGGTGGAACGACATGAAAAAGAAAGTTGCAGACTTTGTGGCCAAGTGACTGAATTGTCAGCAAGTGAAAGTTGAGTAGCAAAAAACCAAGTGTTTATCTCATAACACACACATCCTTTAGTGGAGATGGTAAATATGGACCTTATAATAGGATTATCTCGCTCATTTTGAAAGCATGATTTTTATGGGCGAAGGTGTAGATTGCCAATTAGTTGGTTCGAAGTTGGCGAAGGGGAGTTGCTGGGACCAGATTTGGTCAATCAGTCTATGGAGAAAGTCAAGTTGATTCAAGGGCATTTGAAGACAACTCAGAGTCGCCAAAAGTCCTATTCGAATAGGCAACATAGAGACCTAGAGTTTCAAGTTGATGATTAGGTGTTTCCAAAAGTCTCGCCTATGAAAGGTGTTATAATATTTGGGAAGAAAGGAATCAATCCCAGTTACATCGGCCCATAGGATCCTATGAAGGATCGGGCAAGTAGCTTATGAGTTAGAATTTCCACCATAATTAGCGGTTGTACACCAGTATTTCACGTGTCATGTTATAACATTCAAGTTTCCAGTATTCAAATCTCATGTCATGACATTTGTATTTCCAGTATTCAGATCTCATGTTAGAACATTCAAGTCAATTCAGTACTCAGATACTTATGTTAGTCTAGTACTCAGATATTCATGCCAGGTTAATACTCATATATTGATGCGAGTTCAGTGATCAGATATTCACGTCAGTTCAGCACTCGATTATTCGTGCCAGTTCAGTATTCATATATCCACATTAGTTCAAGATTCACGTATCCATAATAGACAAGTGTTCATGTATATGTATCATGTTATGCGTATTATTACACCCTATGGAGCAAGTGTTATGCTCTGTTAGCTAGTAGGTATTTTGGAGAAATGTCGAAGGTATCTAACCTTCTCATTCAGACCTTATATTACAATCTCCATGTCTTTCAGGGTTTAGTCAGTTTAGTAGCCATTCAATCTAGTACCTATTTAGTTCGGTATATCATCAGTTTAGTAATCGTGTATTCATTCAGTTTAGTATGCAAGTGTTAATGAAAGTTCATGTTCCCACCAGACCCATTTAAGGTTCGGAGTTAGCCGAAGATATAGCCAGGACAATCATTCGAGGACGAATGATCCCAAGGGGGAGATAATGTAACACCTCATAAATTTGAATTAGTTGTGGATGCATTAAATGAGTATTAATGTTATGGTTATCAATTGGTTATGATAATAAGTGTACGAGGCATATCATAAGTGATTTGGGGTCCAAGGAGAGACCTAAGTCTAAGCCAAGTTGGAAAATTTCATGATAGACTAAAATTTCAAATGAGCACGCACAAGACCAAACTTTGCACGAGTATATCTACGTTTATATAAGGTTTTATGTGATTCAAAGCCTATCAAATGAAAGATCTTGTAGTCTAGTTTCTAACACTTCAAACCGTTCATCATTTGGACATATCTACCAGAAGTTATGACCGAATTACCAAAAGCTGGCAGAATTTTACACTACCGCGCCGCCCTATGCGGCGCGGCTGTGTAGATTAACATAGCACCTCCAAATTTCGTTTCTAGACACATTTTTCATTATCGCGCCTCCCCATGCGCCGTGGCTATGCAAATCTTGGTTTTTTTTCCAACCCGACCCTGTTTTGATATAAAACCTTCAGGGGTTATTTTTCCCACTTTATTTGGACGAATTTTAGGGTTTTCCTCTACTCTCTCAAGGCCTCCAACCCCTCCCGTGTTTAAGGTAAGCAATCCCCATTATCTTGGTGTGAATTCCATCATTTATACACTAGTATTGATGAAATATACATATAAAATACTTAGATCTTCAAGTGATTTCTTCAAGAACTCAAAGGAGGGTTTTGTAAGATTTCTTCCAAAAAGGTAATCCTATACCCTTAGACTTAAATGTTTGAATTTATTAAGGGAATATGAGTATGAATAAGTATCGGAACTCTTGGTATGGTGATTGGAAACCATAAGTTCCCAATTTAATTACACAACTATTATAGAGATTGAAAGATGTTTATTTAATGGAACTTTGTTGGTTGGGTGTAGATGGATGGTCATATATGTGATTTTGGAAGTTATAAATTGGTTAATCATGATGGTGGGATAAATTGTTGATGAATGTTGGAAGTAGTTGAACTAATTATATGATGATGAGATGTAGAGATTTATGCCTACAAGGTGTTTGATAATATGCCTACATAGCTTAAGTTATGGAATTTGTTACTAATATTGGGTTGCATTGGATCTTGCTATTGTAGATGGTTCTTAGTATTGTGGATCATTGTAGTATCACTAAGGGGAAAAATTGAGGTATGTGAGGCTAACTCTATTTACGTTTGGGAATGTTTATGATTCTCCCTACATCCCATTCATTATGACTATTACTAGTTTCCTCAGAAAATAATTATGTCTTTGTTCCATGAATAGTCGTAGAACTTCTATTCTCTAGCTTCGTAACTCATTCATGACTTTCATTCTAAACGTTGTGAAATCAGTGCATAATCAATATAGACTTGGGTTTGATGCCCATGAGTCTCAGTCTAGATTACTCAGCATGTCATAAACAGTTGAAGTTTCAGTTTCATAATCAGTTCATGAATACATGTCCAGTCTAGTTCTATTTAGCATTCGAGTATCGTGTAACTCAATATGATTCAGTATTTCAATATCATGTATTGCAGTAGGATTCTCAATTCCTAATTTTAAATCCCTGAATGTTGAACCCCTGTATTTGGGCCTGAGGCCGCAGTTTATGTTTTATGCATCTTTGGGCCTGACGCCGCAGTTATGTATACGTATACTTGGGCCCGAGGCCACAGTTTGTGCACATATATATTGGGCCTGAGGCCGCAGTTTAATATTCAGATAAACAGGATGTTCATCATTCAGAAGAGAGAGTATTCATATCCTTACTTCCTTTGTTCAGTTCAGTTATTAGCTATCATTTCAGTTATCAGTTATCATTTCAGTTTTCAATTATCAGTTCAGTTATCAGTTATCAGTTCAGTTATCAGTTATCAGTTATCATTTCAGTTTCAGTTTCAATAGTTATAATTTCAGTTATCAATTGTCAATTCTCAATTATCAGCTTAGTTTCAGTTTCAGCATTTATAATTCTTTCTTTCAGTTGCTTTACATACCAGTGCAATTCATATGTACTGACGTCCCTTTTGCCCGGGGCCTGCATCTCACGGTGCAGGTAATGATTTACAGGTTGACGATTTAAAGCGCTAGGATTCTCGTACCAGCTATTTGGTGATCCCCAGCTCTTTCGAGGCATTACCATTACTTTACAGTCTTTCAGTATTTACAGACAGTCAGTATTTTCAGTACTTCAATAGAGGCTTCATAGACTAGAGTAACAGCTACACAGAGTCGCAGGCTCTTAATATTAAGCTATTTTGGCTACAAATATATTTCAGAATTGTATTAGTATTTCCGCACTTTGATTTTTATCATTCAGACTTTCAGTATATCAGCATGCGTTAGTTTATCTTCTGCGTTTAGCATGTTATGATATCACATGTTGATTCAGCCAGCAGTTGGTTTGCTCAGTCACATGTAGTCAGGCACCGAGTGTCGTGTTACGTCCAGGCCCAAGTTTGGGGCGTGACATCATTTCCCAACTTTGTATTTAACTCGAGAATACAAAGAAACTCAACTCGAAGTACAGCCGCGTACAAAAGAAGTTCACACTTGACCCTCAGATTTTTTCTCACAAGACTACTCTTAGTCTTAGGTGTTTTCACCCTTGAAAATAGACTTAAACATGCACTCTCACACGTTTTTCTCTTCTGCCCACAAGCATAAGGATGCTGTCTATTTATAACTCATGAGCCAACCCCTTTGCCTTACACTTGTCGCACTTAGGCTTTGACATTTATCCCATACAGCCCACTATTTTAGCCTAGTGTAGTTGACATCCCCCAACTACTAGGATCATGTAAGATCATGCTAATAATAACGGAAACATGGCCCCAAAAACGTGCTAACACTTCTGCCAGCTTTTAGCAAAAGCCAACTGCTACCCACGTGCACAGCATGTGCCGTGTAACCTCCTTTGACTTGGTCAATCTGAAGCTTGCTGCCCTTGTGCGTGCCTTGGCTTGAATCAGGTGCCAATGCCTTGTACTCAGGTGCATTGTAGCAGCATTTTGCCTATGCCATTGCCCATGCACATGGCCCTTTGCCGCGCCCCAATATCATGACAAGTCTTCCTCGCGCACTGCCTTCCGTTGCACTTAGCCTGCCTTTGCCCACTTTGTTTTTGCCTTGCCTTGGCATCACTGCATCATGCCTTGATGCCTTTGCCATGATCAAAGGTCACCCTCAGCCCGCGTCTCTTTGTCAAGCCCTTGCCAAGCTGCCTTGCCTCCGTCAAAGCCTTAGCCATCACTTGCCCGTTTCCCTTTTTTCCTTGGTGCTACTCGTACACCTTAGCTCGGCAACACTCTTTCTGCCCCATGACAACACTCTCATTGTCAAGTCAAGCTCAAAGTGACGGAGGGATAACAAACCACCCGCACCCTTTGAAACTCGACGTCCTCGTCGAGGTTAGCTCAATTTATGAGTCCCAAGGGTTTGACAAGCAACATCCCTTGGCCTCCTCTCTCTTAAGCCACAATTGCATTGACTCCAGCCACTTGCTTATCGCTGGCCATTGCCTCCAATGCAACCTTCTTGTCTGCGACAGTCATAGCATTTAACACTGTCTTCTTCGAGCATCCACTTGCTCGATGTGTCCCATCACAAATGAAACAGCCACTGACTTTGATGCTCTTCTCCGTGCTCTTTGAAGTTCCAGCCTCATGCTTTCCCTTCCCCTTGTCTTCATTAGCATTGTTATTTTTACATTTCTTCCACTCATTTGCCTTGTCTTTCTTTCCATTGTTAGACTTTGAAGCAGAAGTCTCTTCACCCAAGTGAAAATCACCCAATGCATCTGCCGCAGCCACAACACTTGCGAGGTTTTGAATATTCTGCCTACGTAACTCCAATTGTGCCCACTGTTGTAGCCCGCTCATGAAGTTGTGCAATTTGTCTTCTTCCGACATATTGCTGATGCTCAACATCGAAGAAGTGAACTCTTTGACATATGCTCTAAATGATCCGGTTTGCCTCAACTTTTTCAGTTTGTCCCTAGCAATCCAAGACGTATTGCTAGGAAGGAACTGATCCTTCAATTCTTTTTTAAGCCGCTCCCACGATTCAATCTTTGGTCTGCCCAAACTTTCATCTTCAGCCACACGAGTGTGCTACCATAACTTAGCATCTTAACTCAAATACATGCTAGTCAAGGTTATTTTCTCCTTCTCGTCTTGCACACGAATAACATGAAAGTACTGCTCCACATCCCAAAGAAAATTCTCCAATTCCCGTGCACTCCTTGCACTACCAAATGCCTTAGGTTCAGGAATTTTTACCTTGAGACGATCAACACCACATTGAGGAGTGTTTGGCTCAAAAGTTAACGATGTACTTTATAAGCGATAAAACAATCAAAAAATAGAGAAGGGGTAAATCGTAATCAAATATAATAAGCCTAGAGATGCAAAGATGATAATATTGTTGTAGATCTAATATTGCAAAGTGACAATGTATGTTAATAAGATATTTTCGTTAGAGGTAGAGATATAGAGAGAGAAAGCCAGAAAAAATGAGAGAGTTGTATTAGATCATATGCCCCTTTTTACAATGTGGAGGTCTCCTTTATATAATAGGAGACCTTCCTCGAAAGAATCAAAAAGTTACAGAGATAGGTAACGTCTCCCTAGTATAGACACTGAGTTCTAAACAACGTCGCTTTGGTCCTCACGGCCGAGTCGTACCCGCTACGTTAGTCGGCGTACACTCATTGGGCGTACCCACTGGCGTAGAGATACTGAGGGTCAAATTTGACCCTATACAGTTAGTCCCTCCGCTCGTTGGAGACGCGTTTGGTGGGCGTCTTCGGCGGGCGGAAATGCGAACCTCGTCTTAGGAGAATTTGACCTCGACCGGGGGCGAAAATATGAGCGAAGTGAAACATATGACGCTGTTGAGCCGCTGACGCGTGGCTTCCTTTTTGGAATGATGTCATCGCCTGTATGCATCATCATTATATTTGCCCCCGAGGCGGTTCAGAGGATAAAGTGACGTTTTGAATCATGACTCTTCGATTCTTGTGCAGTTTATCCTTATAAGTATGAGAAAGGTTTGATCTGATTCCACTTTCAAGCCTCTGAAAAGTATTTTCTGATACACCCTTTTGCCTTTCTTTCCTGTAACCGTTATTTCGTGAGGGACTTTCCCACTTCTGTTGAAACCACACTTCCTATTGTCAGTGCTTCGTTTCTCAAGTAGTATAATCATGGCAAAACGCGGACAAAATAATAAAAAGGCCAAGGATAATGCCCCGTCTAGGGTTCCGCCATCTTCTGGTGGTGAAGGGGAAAAGGCGGAGAAGGCCCTTGTTCCTCTCAGCGTAGACAATGTCCTTCCGAAGGAGATGCACGTTCGCAGGGATTTTCCGACTAAAAGCCCTGATCTTCCCTGGGAGCACAGTGTTTTGCTACAATCCCATTTAGACGAGCTGCGAGAGACGCACCGTATTCCGGACCACGTGGACATGGTTCCGGCCGGGACGGATTATGCCAATGTGCACCGGCCTGGATATTGCGCCTTCTACGAGTACCCGTTCTTGATCGGTTACGACCTTCCAGTCTATACTCTGGCGGAGGAGCTTTGCCGTTTTTACAATGTGTGTCCGGCCCAGCTTACTCCTTATACTTTGAAGGTGTGCCGTATCATGACCACCTATGCGGCCAGGGCTGGGTGCAGCGTCTCAGTCCACCACCTCTTACAGTTGTTCAGCGCTGGTTACCTGAGGGGTACCATGCTGCAGTTGAAAGGTCGTGGCGCAAAGGGCTTGGTCGTTCAAGCCGATGATAAGCCCAACCGCCGTTTTTGGCGTAAATATTTCTACATCAGGACGGAGCACCTGGTGTCGAATCCCGAGGGTTTCCCGGAAAAATGGAATCCAGAACGTAAGTATTTCTATTTGTAAATTTCAGTGCCGCTTGTGCTTTCGACCATACGGCCATTGTGACCTTTGTTTTTCTTTCTTCTCCTTTTTATTCGCAGCGAGGGCTTCTCCACCCCAGCTCGTTGATGACATTAAATCGTGGGTGGGAAGAATAATACCCTATGCGGAGGAGTGCCGTACCTGGGCTGCCTTTCTTCGACAGTACGGCCCGTCAGGTAATTCTTTGGCTATGGTTTGGGGATTCCTTACGTGTTCGTTACCTGACTTGTTCGTGTTTGGCAGGTCGGAGCGCCCTTAAGAAGAAGAAAAAGAGAGTCGTCATCCTACCTGGGGCGGGGACCGATTCTGAAGGTGGATACATACCCTGCGGTTCGCCAAGTGATGACGCCACGGAGGTTCCTCAACCGCTGCCTGTGGCGGCATCCTCGAGGGGAGCGACTCCTTCGATGCCATCCCCTCGGATTGTGGAGGGGTCCTCTAATAGTGAGGAGACGCCGGAAAGAAAGAGACGTCGGTTGATAACCGGCAAGCGGGTAGCCACGGTAGATGAGGGGGCGAGTGAGCCTCGTCGGGAGTCAAGGCCTGTTTTTATGGCGGATGCCATCCGTTCTGGGAGGTCGGCTCCCCAAAGGGGGGCTGTTCCTGATGCCAGGCCAACGTGCATTCCGGAAATCGGCTCGTCGGTTGCCGTTGGAGGGGCGGATGATGGTGCCGAGAGGGCGGGCCCTAAGGTCGCCCGGGCAGATACAGAAGCGTCAACGCGGGGTCTGGCCCGTGTTGGGATGGCGGTAGGTAGATCCAACCGTCGAATTCTGATCCCGGGGGGGGTATAACCTGTTGCAACACAGCGAGCAGGCCGCAGCGGATATGACCCTACTATGTGCGGCCGCTCAGCGTGAAACGTTACAAGGGGTTAGCGACGAGGAACTATCCCGGAGGGTTGCCGGTGCGGCCTTACAGGTACTTTTCGATTCTCTTCGTGTATCGTAAAATAAATTTTGATACATGCTGACTTGCCCTTCATCCTTTTCCTCTTTTTTTTTAGACTCTCATTTTGGAGATAGAGAGGGGGCGGCGAGCGCAAAGGAAGGCAGCCACCTTTAACAAGGTGGTAAAGAAATATCGGCGGTTCCGAGTCAAGCATCAAGCGCTGGCGGACCTACTCAAGAAAGACCCGGAATTTCGGGTTTTTCGTGAGGGTTTGGAGGAGTCGGGGGCCCAGCTGAGAAGGAGGGTGGCCGAGTTAGAGCAGATTGATGAGCAGCTGATGGCCGCCCTGGCCCGGAATATTGAGCTGGAGACTCTTCTCCAGTCTAAAGAAGAAGAGTTGGAGGTTGGCCGGGGGGTAGCGGCGGAAGCTACTGATTTTGCGGGTCAAGGTTGCCGCTCTGACCTCCGAGCTTGATGCCAAGGCGGCTGAGATTGAAGTCCTCAAGCGAACTGCTGCGTCAAGGCCTGGTGAGGATGCGCGTCGTGAGGCGCATGATATGTGGGTATACGTTGAGGCCAGATTGGTCGTCTTCGAGGAGTTCTTAGCTGCGGGTCGAGCTACCGAGGTAGAGGTTCAAGAGCAACGGCGCATAGTCCGTGTCGCTCGTGAAACTTGTGGGTATAGTTCTGATTCCCCAGACCGGGCGGGCTATAACTCCGAAGATGTCAACCGTCTAGAATCCGGCTATTGGATCTCTGTGGCCTATCAGGCAGAGGACGGCGGCGGACGAGATGGCGATCCGTCGGAAGGCGTTTGATCAGGATGGCGAGGCCCCTTAGGACTTGTATTTATTTTGTTTTGCTGTACTTGGAAATGTAAATGGGTCCTTTTTGTACATGCATTTTTGGATGATAATGGAAGTTATACTTTTACTGTTCTTTTCTTTCTGTATCTTTTATTTTTGGCCTTAGCTTTGTTGATGGTTTTAGCCGTGTGCGCAACTTCGACTATCTTCGAGTTACACGCTGTTATAGTCGAGCTGGGTCGACTTATCGGCGTCGATGGCCTTAGCCATTATACGGACGGTTGATGGCCTTAATCGTGTAGGTGACCGGTTGTCGTCGAGTCGTTTACTCACCTTAGTCGAATCTAGGTCGACTGTTGGCGGCGATGGCCTTAGCCATAATGTAATTGATGGCCTTAGCCATGTAGGCGACTTCGACTGTCGTCGAGTCGTTTACTCGCCGTAGTCGAATCTAGGTCGACTGTTGGCGGCGATGGCCTTAGCCATAAATATGGCCTTAGCCATGTTAGGCGACTTCGACTGTCGTCGAGTCGTTTACTCGCCGTAGTCGAATCTAGGTCGACTGTTGGCGGCGATGGCCTTAGCCATAATATAATTGAAGATGGTCGTACCTTTCATACATTGGAGGTGGCCGTAGCCTTTCATACATTGAAGATGGCCGCAGCCTTTCATACATTGGAGATGGCCGTAGCCTTTCATACATTGGAGATGGCCGTAGCCTTTCATACATTGGAGATGGCCGTAGCCTTTCATACATTGGAGATGGTCGTAGCCTTTCATACATTGGAGATCGAGCTAGTCCAGTCCCTTTATCATGTCGGCCTGGAGGTCGTAAGGAGAGGTTGATATGATAAACTTGTTTCTCAAATATCTCCAGGTGTCCCCTCTGTCACCTCGTTAAAAACCTCCCCGAGAAAACCCAATTAGGACAAAACTCGGGTAAGGGAAAAAGAGTACGACTCGGGAGACGCCTTTCAGAAGTGGAAATACTTGAGGTGAGTAACGTTCCAGTTGTTTTGGAGCGTTTTCCCTTCCATTGTTTCCAACTGGAATGCGCCTTTGCTGGCTACTGCTGTGATTTTGTAGGGTCCTTCGCAGTTGGTGCCCAGTTTCCCTTCACTCGGGTCTTTGGATGCTAATGTCTTGGCTTTAAGGACATAGTCTCCCACCTTGAGTGGTCTTATTTTGGCCCTCTTGTTGTAGTATCTTTCGACTTGTTGCTTTTGGGCTACCATTCTGATATGGGCTATTTCTCTTCTTTCCTCAGCCTCGTCGAGGTCTTGGAGCCTGTTTGTGTCGTTTTCTGTTCCACTGGTGTGCGAATATCTTAGGCTTGGTTCGCCGACTTCGACGGGTATGACCGCATCGGTTCCGTAGACCAGCGAGTACGGTGTTTCCCCCGTGCTGGATTTGGGTGTGGTCCTGTGTGCCCATAACACTTCGGGTAGTAGCTCGGGCCATAGCCCTTTGGCGTCCTCGAGTTTCTTCTTTAGTATGTTTAATATTGTTTTGTTGGAGGATTCCGCTTGGCCGTTGGCGGCAGGGTGATATGGCGTGGAAAGTATTCTCTTGATGCGCCATTTCTCGAAGAATTCGGTCGTTTTCTGACCGATGAACTGTCGTCCGTTGTCACAACTGATTTCTTTGGGGATGCCGAAGCGGCATATAATATTTTTCCAAATGAAGGCGATCACTTCCTGTTCGCGTATTTGGGCGTACGCTCCTGCTTCCACCCACTTAGAAAAATAGTCAGTTAAAACTAATAGAAATCGTACCTTTCCTCGTCCCGCTGGTAGGGGACCGACTATGTCCATTCCCCATTTGATGAAGGGCCATGGGGAAGTGACAGAGTGAAGTGGTTCTCCTGGTTGGTGTATCATGGGGGCATACTTTTGGCATTGTTCGCATCGGCGGACATATTCCGCTGCGTCTTTCTTCATGGTGGGCCAATAATAGCCGGCCCGTATTATGCAGCGCACGAGGGCGCGGTTGCCTGTATGGGCACCGCAATGTCCTTCATGTACCTCTTCGAGCACTGGCCGCGTTTGTTGCGGCCCTAGACATTTGGCTAGGGGTCCGCCAAACGTCCTTTTGTAGAGCTCGCGGTTTATTAGGCAATAACGGGCGGCCTGTACGCGGAGCTTCTTGGTTTCTTTTTTGTCGAGTGGGAGTGTTCCATCCTGCAGATAGGATACAAATTGGTTGCGCCAGTCCCAAGTCAAATTTAAAGAGAGTACCTCAGTGTGATCTATGGCTGAATGGAGGAGGGTGACCACGCTTTCTTTGTTGAAGTTTTTAGTAGCTGCGGCTAATTTTGCTAAGCCGTCTGCCTCCACGTTCTGTGCTCTCGGAACTTGTTCGAAGCGGCACTCGTCGAACTCGGTCATTAGCCTGTGGACTTTTGACTGGTATTTTTGCAACCTCTGCTCTTTGATTTGGTAAGTCCCAGTGACCTGGTTCACCACGAGCTGAGAGTCGCAATGGAGAATGAGTCGTCGAGCTCCATACTTGACGGCTAGTTTCAAACCTGCAATAACAGCCTCGTACTCGGCTTCGTTGTTAGTCATCTCGGGGCATCGTATGGACTGGCGAATTGTTTCGCCCGTGGGGACCTCGAGAACGAGTCCCAGTCCCGATCCCGAGGCGTTAGCGGCGCCATCAGTGTAAAGAGTCCATAGGTCGGCGTTGGAGGGGGCAGGGCGTGCCTCTAATTCCGCTTCTGGTAATATCTCTGCGCTGAAGTCGGCTATGAAGTCGGCAAGTACTTGCGACTTGATGGCGCTCCTTGGGTGATATGAGATATCGTGCTCACTGAGCTCTATGGCCCATCGGGGCGAGTCTGCCTGATAACTCAGGCTTGTGTAGGATACTTCTCAAGGGGAAGGTCGTCACTACCTTTATGGGGTGGCATTGGGAAATAGGGTCGGAGCTTCCGTGAAGCCACGACCAATGCCAAAGCTAAATTTTCAAAGTGTGGATACCGTGCTTCGGC